>NC_140171.1:91945681-92150681 GCF_963971535.1 Notolepis coatsorum
GCTGGCCACCTGGGATCTGTCAAACAACGTTTTCATTCATTCACTCATTCAGCTGCGTTAGCGTCCTCAGCTGTGTCAGCTGCTTGTATCAGCATTTGAACCAGGTGAAAGTTCCTGCTCGCTGACCCGTATGGCCTGATGCGCGAGTTATTTCATTTACAATGACACAGGAGTACCTCATATCCCTCGGTTATTTTGTCCTTATCTGACGGCGCGTTCAGCCACTCTTCTGCCGCCGCCCGTGGTTTGTAACTGTGCAGCTTTACTCCCGCTGCTGGGGTGAAGGTATGGACAGGATGCCACTCAGTTGTAAAACGGTTTTAATTCTTTTCTCCAACAGGTTACAAACCTTGAAACAAAACACACATCCAATCAATAACTACCACAATACTACTATCATTCTTAAAACAAATCGCTTACACACATTCACTCACCAGTCCTCACTCGTTTCCCTTCGCTGCTGTCAAATTCCCCGCAACTTCTTGTTTACTGTTTCACTGACACCACGTGACGTATCTCGACCAATTACAGCCCACTCATCGCTACGTCCCTGGATCACATGTGAATGAATACACCTCCATTCACAACTTTAACCAAGCATACAGTGCCTCCATACATCCGAAATGACAACATAATTATAACCATAGCTCAACTACCACTAATCAACATTCACATAAACGCAAAGCATAAAAAACAACACAAAAAAAAACATTACTTATTTACAAACACAGACCAAAGTGCACCTAACCTCCACCACCACAATAGAAAGCTGCACAGTGTGGGTTGAAGGCGACCTGCTGAGTCCTACCCAGAGACTTCCTCAGAACGAACCAGACGATGATGATGATGGGGACGGTGAGGAGGAGGACAACGTTGATGAAGAGGAGGACGCCGATGACGAAGGCAGAGAGGAAGAAGCAGTGACAGAGGAAATCACTGTGTCAGACGCCGAGAGGGAGAGGTACAGTGTGGCAGCTGTGGGGGAGAGTGCTGCAGAGGAATTGCAGGAAGAACCTGAAACAGCACCAGCAAAACCAACCATTGACTCTGCTACATGGGCACCTGATGAAGACGAGGATGAGGAGGATGATGAGAGAGAGGAATCAGATGACTCCACAGATGAGGAACGTACTGGGAAACCAGATGATGTGTGCGGCTGCAGCTCCTCAGAGAGTGAGGCAGAGGAGGAGGAAGATGCACATAAGGAAGATGCACACAACAGGGCCACTACTGAACCTCCAGTGTTTAAAACGAGAGCTCTCAGAAGCAAAACAGCAGCAGTCACAGCCAGTCCAGGAGGGCTGACCGGGCGGCACCATCCTGAGGAGGAGAGGGACGGCAGCATGGAGGTGCATCTCCCGAGACGTGGCTCTGCTCTGCAAGGACCTGCTGAGGACGGGAGTGTTGGAGGAGATGACGAGCCGGTGGAGGAGCAACTGCCTAAACAAGCTTATCAAGTGAAGCCCATGGAAGCCCATGGTGTTACCGGGGCCGGTGATGGCCAAACACTTTTGTATATGCCAGTTTCCAAGAGGAGAAACTACAAAAGACGACGGCGTAAATGAAACCTGGGGAAGAATGGCTGAAACCTCCTGACCGACTTACCGCAGAAAGTCCTGACGACTCCGATGGAGAGTCACAACCAGTGGACATTGGCTGTATGCCTATCAGAGCCATAGGGCTCTGTTGAACTTTGAATATACATTGGCTATAAGCCTATCAGAGCTATATGGCTCTGTTTGTTAAAACAAAAAAACACTTTGAATAATATCATTGAGTTATCTTGACTGTTATTTGAATGACTAATTAATTTGTTCTTCCCATGCACAGGGACAACAAGCAAAAACCAGAGCCCCAGTCAAGCTTCTTCGTGTTTAGAACTATGATTTGAAATTGATTATTATTGAGGATTGCCAGCTATAATGAACACTCACCGACCATGTTATTTGTTTTGTAATTGTGTAGGCACAATTAGGGGCCGGTGTAAAGGCCAATGAGTGTTCTTGTTATAGATTATTATTATTAGTATTAGTATTATTATTATCTATATATTATATTATATATTAGATCAATGCACTGTTTTAGACTGTCTTATTTATGTTTGGACACTAGAGGGCTCACCACCCATTACAGCCCACTCCTATAAATAGCCAAGGTGATCACTGCGATCTTTGTGCACCTGTGTTAGGATACAATTTTCGACCTGTTTCACTGTTGGATCTGAGCAATTGACAACTGTTCTCTTTAAACCCTTCACTCACTATCATTTACCTTTGGACAACAATAAACCCTGTAAACCGTAAGAGGAGCAACTTTGGACATTCAATTCATTCAACATCACAACTTTGGGACTGAGTAGGATAAGTAATAGCGGGTGCACCGTGGACGCTTGTCGATTCACTGGGGAGCGACAAGCGGCCACTACAATGGGTTTAACACATCTTTACAGTGTGGTCTGGAAGCTCGGAGTTGCTAATAAACAGTTTAAAACATTGTTACTCAACGAGTGCTACTCACAGAGCGAGCCGTGTATTTCCGCCTGTAATGCCTGGACCAGGCAGCCAAATGCCTGGTGCGCATGCGCGGTGACACCAATGGCGGAAATACACGGCTCGCTCTGTGAGAACCACTCGTGGAGTAACAATGTTTTAAACTGTTTATTAGCAACTCCGAGCTTCCAGACCACACTGTAAAGATGTGTTAAACCCATATTGTACGCTGGGTATCTTTGAAATTCATATCTGATATATTTTTGACCCACCGCGAGCCCCCCGTCCACGCTTGGTACCTTATTATGACACTGGTTGCGGTCTACGTGAGAGTGACTGCGGTACAGCCCCAGGCTACACGCAGTCACGAAAGGGGCTAGGGCGAAACTAGCGTAGATAAGTGGCCAATCAGAGCAATGCGGAAGGACAAGCCAGTTGCCTAAAGCATAGACGCGGAGGCGAGAGAACAAATGGTGGAGGTAAACGGTACACTACCCCTCCCAGTGAGCTGTGGTGTTCCACCACAGGGAAGCATATTACTAGGATTGTTACTGTTCCTAATTTATGCAAATTACATGTCATCAGCTTGTGACTGCAACTTGTTCCTGTTCGCGGATGACTCAGCCCTGTTGGTCTCTGACAGAAACAAGTTGCAGGTTGAAAAAGCCCTCAGCTCTGAACTCGGCAGAATCTGCACCTGGCTCGCTGATAACAAACTATCATTACACCTGGGTAAAACAGAGTCCATTCTCTTTGGATCAAATAACAAACTCAGCCAGACCAATGGCTTCTCTGTTACAGTGGGTGACAATATTGTCACAAGGAAAGATGAAATTACATACCTGGGTAAGTACCTTGCCCTAGAGGCAAATCTTTCCTGTGACAAAATGGCAACCAATGTAATAAAAAAAGTCAACCAACGAACAAGATTCTAGTACCGGATCTCCTCTCTGGTAAACAAGAATACCCTGAAGACTCAAGTCTAACAGGCACTCATTCAAGGGTACTACGACTATTCTTGCACCTCATGGTACCAAAGCACCTCAAAGGCACTAAAAACAAGATTACAAACATCACAAAACAAACTGGTCAGACTACTGCTTGACCTTACTCCTAAAACCCACCTCACCCCTGCCCATTTTGACAACCTAGGATGGCTTAGAGTAGATGACAGAGTACAGCAACTTGCAATGGGCCTGGTCTACAAGATACACTACACCACTAAGGTACCCATGTACATGTCAAAATACTTCCCAAAGGTCAGTGAATACCATGACCACAACACCAGAGGGAGTTCCACAAATCATGTTCAACCCAGATTCGGCTCAAACAAGGGACTAAACACGTTTCGCAATTATGCCACATCAATGTGGAAAGCCCTACCCACAGCCGTAACAAAATGTGAATCCCTACCCACCTTCAAAACCGCTCTCAAAGAGCACCTACGGGAGGCTGCAATTCGAAACTGGCCCCTGTATATATCCAACCCCCCCACCCAAACCCCTCCAATGTACAGTTTCTTCCCCCTCAAATGTATATACTCTCTTTTAGAAACTCTGTCTCTTAAACAGTACTGTATATTTGTATATATTGTATGTCATAAATGTCTGGATATAACAGTACTGTTTATCTGTATGTCATGTATGTCATAAATGTTACGATGAATTGAAAATGGGAGACCCTGATGTAAACAAGACGAAAGTCTTTCTCTAGTCTGCATCCCCTTAACAATTGTGTGTATTGAGCCGTACTGTATTGTACCCATTCTGCAATCTGTTAATAAAGTTTTCAATCAATCAATACAGTAGATAGGTGGAGAGTGTCTCAGCCAATCACAGCGCGATATCGGAGGCACGGCATACTCAATCCCCATACTTTGGGATCTATGTTTGGGAACCTATAGACCACTGCACTTCCGCGTTACATTGAGCTCATGGGGGAGAGAGAGCGGGGGAAGAAAATGAATGAATGTGGATGAGAGCCTTGACATTAAGTGGTTGTAACTACAGCTGTGGGGGTAAGATTCTACGGGAGTCCCAACTTAAAGGTGCATTACCGCCACCTGCTGCTCCGGAGTGTGAAACAGCATACTATATCTGTAGAATGATCGTCTGGAGGCTATGACTTGGTGCAAGCTCGTTTATTGACAACTTCAGTATGCAGTACCAGACAGACTCCTTCACGTTCCGTGTAACAATATATAACTCCAGATCAATGCGCATGCCTTAGAACTACCCCTGCATATCTTATATACTTCCGTATATGACATCTCCCCTTTTCAGCATGTTATCTCTAACATCATAGGAACATTCCAAATGAAAAGTACTATAGGCTGAACATACCTTTTTAACTTAAATCTGAGACATCATCACACATTCTGGTCTCTGTCTAAAACAATGAACTGTTTAAGCTTTCAAGTGTTATTATTACAGTTAAATCACCAACCAACATTTCAACATCCAATACAACATTCCTTTCTTTTTTCCTTTTTTTTTTTTAACATTGTACCCAAAACTCTGCACAGTCCGTTTTACCCGACCAATCTACAGGTCAAGTCTCTTGACTGGCTTACTCAGTTGTCCCGATCAGGTCACCGTTTGACCAGACAACGGGGTTGTAGGTGTAGCTGTAGCCACACTCTGACTGGCAGGAACAGTCTCTAACAAGGTGTGTCTGTCAGAGTGGGAGTCTGTCCCTGCGCACTCACCAGGCGTTGCTGGGGTTGGCTGCATCGCAGGCACTGTTTGCAGGTGGCGGCGGTTACGCCGCAGCTCTGTTCCTTGCTGTGTCTGGATGACGAAGGATCTCGGGGTGCTGCTCTCGCTGGAGATCACTGCTGGCAAGGACCACTTCTTGTCATGGTCCAGCTTGGAGAGTACAACGTCTCCTGGTTGCAGGGCGGGTAGGGCCCTGGCCCCATGACGGCGGTTGAAGTAGAAGGCCTGTTTAGCTTTTTCCTTCTGATCCTTCTCTCGCACAGCTGCCTTGCTGGGCCATTTTGGGGTGAGGTTTTTCTCAAGAGTGGGGAGGGTGGTTCTGAGTTTCCTCCCCATCAAGAGCTCCGCTGGGCTGTAGCCTATGGAGGAGCACGGAGTAGACCTGTAGCTCAGTAGAGCCATAGCTGGGTCATCTTGCTTGAGGATTTTCTTTGCCGTCTGCACGGCTCTCTCTGCATGCCCGTTGCCTTGCGGGTGATGAGGGCTGGACGTGTAGTGTTTGAAGTCCAGTTGCCTAGCCAGCTCCTTGAACTCCATACTTGCAAACTGGGGTCCATTGTCACTCACCACTTCCTCAGGAATTCCGAATCTCATGAACACGGCCTTCAGCCTCTGAATGACTTGTGTACTGGTTGTGGAAGACAGGTGGAGTATCTCGATGAACCTAGAGTAATAATCTGATATTACTAGGTAGTTGTTGTGCTTGTACTCACAGAGGTCCATGGCGATCCTCTTCCAGGGTCGCTCTGGGAGTGGCGTGGAGAGGAGAGGCTCTTTTTGTTGAGTTCTTTTCAGTTCACAGCACACCTGGCACGACGCCACAAGCTGGCTTAACTCTGTGGAGAGACCAGGCCACCATACTGAGGAACTCGCTCTCTCCCTACATTTCACTAGGCCCTGGTGCCCTTCATGGATTCTCTGAAGGATCTCTCCTCTCATCTGTCTCGGCATGACAATCCTGTTCCCTCTTAGGACAAGTCCATTTAGCTCTGACAGCTCTGATTTCACTGGGCCATAGGGTCTCGCCTCGATAGGCACCTCGGCTAGGTGTTCAGGCCATCCCTTTTTTATGAGTCTGGCGACTGACAACAGTTCGGCGTCAGCTGCTGTGGCCGCTCTGATCTCGTCCATCTTGCTTGTGGACGCTGGGATCCCCTCCATTACACTAGCCACATAGCATGCCACCTCACGCTGTGTGTCCAAGTCTGCATCTGTGTTGGCCATTGGGCTGCGTGACAGAGTATCTGCGACAACCAGTGTCTTTCCAGGAGCATACTCTGCCACCGCGTTGAACCTCATGAGCCTCATGAGGAGTCGCTGGCATCGGAGAGGCTGCGAGTGTTAATGAGAGGTACAAGGGGCTTGTGGTCAGTTATTAGCTTGAACTGGCCCAGTCCACTGAGGTACCGGTCGAACCTCTCGCACGCCCACACGCCCGCCAGACCTTCTTTTTCAATCTGGGCGTAGCGCGTTTCTGCTTTGGTGAGGCGTCTTGAGCAGTACGCCACAGGTTTCCACTGCTCGCCATGAAGTTGAAGTAGCACGCCCCCTAACCCGTAACTGCTTGCGTCGGCAGACACAGCGGTGGGCTTGCTCACGTCGTAGAAGGCGAGTACTGGTGCTGTGGTCAACAGCTCTTTGATCCTCTGAAAAGCTGTTTGCTGGGCATGGTTCCATGTCCATGCATTCTTGTGCTTCAGGAGCTCATACAGCGGTTGTCCTACTGTTGAGAGGTCTGGGACGTACCTGCCGAGATAATTCACCATTCCCAGCACCCTCCTCAGCTGCCGGATAGCCTCCACTTTTGCTGGGTCAGGCCGGATCCCGGACTGGTCGATGATGTGCCCGAGAAACCGTAGCTGACTTTGCTTGATGGAGCACTTTTCTCTATTCAGCTTCAGGCCAGCCGTCTCTATGCGCTGCATCACCTTCTCCAGGCGACTGTCATGCTCTTTTTCTGTGGCCCCGTAGACGAGAATGTCGTCCATGAAGATCTCGACGCCCTCTAACCCGTCCAGGGTCTCCATCATCTTCCTCTGGAAGATTTCCGGCGCACTTGTGATCCCGAATGGCAGTCGCTTGAAGTTGAACCTGCCAAACGACGTGATGAAGGTGGTGAGCTTACAGCTGTCTGGGTGCAACGGGATTTGGAAGAATCCACTGGCGGCATCGAGTGACGTGAAGACTGTGGCCCCGCTTAGCTTTGCTGTGATCTCGTTGGTAGTGGGCAGGGTGTACTGTTCTCTTTTAACAGCCTCGTTCAGCCTCTTGAGATCCACACAGATGCGGGCTTTGCCTGTGCTCTTCAGGACCGGCACCATGGGTGCACACCAATCGGTAGGCTGTGTCACCTTCTCAATGATGCCATTCCTCTCCATCCTTTGGAGCTCCTCCTTGACCTTCTGCAGCATAGGGAGAGGTACACGTCGCGCTGTGTATACCGCGTACGGCTGGGCGCCATCTTTCAGCAGTATTCTTACTGGTTCAGTTTGTAATGTCCCATGCAAATGTAATGTATGCCTGCAAATGTTCATTTTTCCCGCTGCTGCTCACCGTTTCCTCCACTCTTCTCACTAAATTCATTTTCACTGACATTGGCCTGCTGAGTAGGTTGTTTACTGTAGGCCCCCGGATGACATAAGCTGTGAGTGGGTGTGTCTTACCCTTGTAGGTCACAGTACTCTGGATCTGTCCTATGCAATGCAGCTCGCCACCTGGGCTGTCCAGTGGTATTTCCGCAGGCTCCAGCGGTCTGTTTGGCATGAGTGAGTGGTAGGTCTCCTCGCGAATGATGCTCACATCCGCCCCAGTGTCGATTTTAAACTCGACCGGTGTGGAGCCCATCAACACCTTGACGGCCCACCTCTTTGGCGACCCACCTGCTTTACTCACTTCCCCCATGTAGTACCCATCTTCTGACCCAGAGTCCTGCTGTTGTTGCTGCACTTCTTTTTGTTCTCTGACCTCACGTACTGCTTTCCTATTTCTACACACTTTGCTCCAGTGCCCTACTTTGTCGCAGGTATTACATGTGGACTTTTTAGCTGGACAGTTCTCATCTCTACTGTGCCACGCTCTCCCACATTGTCTACATTGTCCTCTGTCGCCCCCTTGTGGCTTACCCTGGCGGCCATTTCCTTTGTAGCGCTTGTTGTGAGTCACCTCGTGTATCGCCCTGCCTCCGGCTGTCTCTCCTTGCATGCTGATCTGCGCCGCAACCTCTTCAGACTGCCTGACAGTCTCTATGGTCAGCGCGAGTGTCAGATCTCTCGTCATCTGCAACTTACGGGAGACTTCTTTGTCGAGGACTCCAACGACGATTCTGTCACGGATGTTCTCATCCTTGCTCGCGCCGAAATCACAATGCACAGCCAGTTCATACAAAGCCCTAATAAAAGTCTCTGCTTTTTCTCCTGCTCTCTGTACCCGTTGATGGAAACATGCCCGTTCGTGTATGACGTTCCGTCGCGGTACAAAGTCATCGAACTTCACTAGCACTCTTCTAAAGTCATTTTGATGTGGTACTACTTCAAATTCAAACGAACGGAATATATTCTCCGACTCGCTTCCCATAGCATATATCAGACTGCTAACCTGCACGGTACCCTCTTCCTTATCCAACTTGGTAGCCGTTCTGAATCTCACAAAACGCTGCTTCCATTCGGGCCATTCTCCTGGTTTGTCGAAAGGAAAACTCGCCGGCGGTTGAAATTTTGCCATTTTTTTGTCTACTTTACTTCTGACACCATGTAGAATGATCGTCTGGAGGCTATGACTTGGTGCAAGCTCGTTTATTGACAACTTCAGTATGCAGTAACAGACAGACTCCTTCATGTTCCGTGTAACAATATCAATCCAGATCAATGCGCATGCCTTAGAACTACCCCTGCATATATCCCTTCCTTTAGTCCTCTATCTTTTTACAAATCTAAAAAGAATTGTGCAACAAGCACTATTGAAGATATAATGTTTTGTAAGGAGCCACGTTATCCAAAACAGCACAACCCCGGTCAGAGAGCGGACACAGACACAGAACAGTCCTTTGCAGTTTAATTAGGATATCTTGTTGTCATAATCTGAACTATCTGGACACATATATACTCTGCCACCCTCTGGCGCTCTGTTTGCGGTACTGCAGGAGTGCCTACTCTGGAGATTATTGAATGTGTGTATTAATGTGTTCCCCTTGTATTTGTTATCGGTCCTGTGTGCTCCCCAGTATGTTCAGATGTCTGCCTATTAGTCTAGTGTCCTTGTATTCATTGTATTATGTGTCCCTATTATCCCTGTTATTGTTAGTGTCTAGTCTTGTCCCCTCTGTGTATTCATGTTCCTGTGTGTATCCATATTCATGTTCCTCTCTTCCCCAGCTGTTCCTGTTTAGTAGGGATGCCCCGATCACGTTTTTTGCCACCGATACCGATCACCGATCGTCGTGAGCCATATCGGCCGATACTGATCCGATACCGATTGTTTTTGATTAAAAAGAAATTAAAAATTATTTTATATATATATTTTTTTTATAAAATATATATATTATATAATTAGACTTGTACTTGTATTATCTGCGAGACATCGCCACCACGCAACAAGTCAAAATGCTCGCTATCTGCAAACAGCTCCACTGTCTGTGTGTACTCTAGTAGCCTCCAGCTCCAAAAAGGATTCTCCGGCGCTGCAGCTGGACCCTATTGGTAACGTTACGTTCTTTGGTCATTTCACATTCAGCAAGCCCTCAGCTCCAATACGCATTGAATCAATGTTATAAGACATTGATATCAAGAGCTATCTGTAGCTACTGCTAGCCGGCTAGATGACGTTAAGACAGAACTTTAGTTCAATGGGACATTTCGTTTTGAACAGAGAACTAACGTCAGCTAACGCAAGCTAACGCAAGCTAACGGAGGTATGCACATGGACTACTAGACTTTCTGGATCATTTGTTGATATCAGGAGCTATCAGTAGCTAGCCGGCTAAATACCGTTAGACAATGCCTACTAAGCGTGAATAGTTGACTGGGTAATTTTGTTTAAACAGTAACGATAGCTAGGTAGCTAACGTTAGCTCAGGTCGAATGCACTACAGACTCGAGCAGGGGAGCCTCCTCTCAGTCCTCAGTGTTTACAAACTCTACACGGGGCGGGCGGGGCTAGGGAGGAGGAGCAGCGGCAGTTTGCAGGTTGTGTGTGTCTGAGACAGACAGCGAGTGAGACCTTCGCTTGATCGGTTTCCGCTATCGGCGAATATGACTCATTATCGGAATTCACAGATTGCATATTTATACTGAGTATCGGCCGATAACGATCGGTGGCCGATCGATCGGGGCATCCCTACTGTTTAGTAATCAGTGTGATTATTCTGTGCTGTCCTGTTACTTCCCTGTCGGTTTGTAAACGTATCTTGTGTCGTCCGTTGTTGTCAGAACATTATTATACCATTGTGGTTGTGATTCAGCACCCTTCCGTGTTGTCTCTAATTCGTACCCTTTGTTATATAATCATTATCTGCCAGCTTAGGCTGTGGTACTCGTCTTTATTGTTTTGTTGTTGTAGTTGTACTCCAAAGAAGTGAAGTAAAGCCTCTTCTCAACTAGACCCCGCTTGTGTCCTGCCTCTCTCTCATTCCTGTATTGCGCCTGGGTCCACACACCAACAACCAGATTCTTACACTTGCTGAATGAGAGTGATCTCTCAGAGTGATTGAGTGTTTCAGAGTGAGTGATTTCCATCCAGGTTGTAAGGCTGGATGAAATAGTGAGAGATTGAGTGAGTGGTATTGAGTGGTTTCTGCAACACATAAGCAGAATACACAAGGAATTAGCAGAATACATATTTAGTCTATCATAACATGCTGGCATCTAGAATATATACATAACTGAAACAATGCTATATAGCATATTCACATTAGCATAGCATTAGCTCAATTAGCCGCATGGACAAAACATAACACAAAGTAGCAACAGTCATAGTAATACACATAAGTCACCTAACAACCTAATTGCAGGCAGTGTATAATGCATAATACATGACCTTTACCCATTGTCATGTACAGAGGTCTAACGACCGCACAGAATAGTAGCTGGAGCAGGCTGTACATGAACAGAAACAGCCCCTCTCAGTAAATGCTTTTCAAACAGTCCCGTGTAGGCAGATAGTAAACGAAGATGTTTCAAATGGTAAATAATATTTATTGTATAGGGTAGGAATTCAAACCTCCACGGCTTTTCCCAAAGGGAAAAGAGATGTTATTTCAGGGGATTTAAACCCAGTCCACACAAAGGGAAAAAGGTAAGGGGAGAACAAACACGGTATACATACAGACAAACAAACAATTAACAAGATAACTGCGTGTCCGTTATAGGACACCACCACAAACTAGGATCGATCCACACCAAGTGGTCACTAACACAAAGCCACCATGTATATCGCTTCCACCACGACAGCTAGCAGAGAAGGCAACCTCCTCACTCCACTCTGAGACGTGGCAGTGACTCCAATGAGGCGCCCCCGTGTGTGTGCCATCTTCCAGGTTATATCCACTCATCCAACTGACTGCCCACAGGTGCAATCAAGCAGGTGCAATCAGCTCAATCAGGAGGATGAGTGGTATCTGGGAAAGGAGAAAGAGAAACAGGATTAGAAGATGACACATCACACAAACAAGAATAACATAACACATACTAATGATACTAACCTGATGTTCACATGGTCTTCCAAATACAGTAATAATGATAATGACCAACCCACATACGTCACACCTCCCCCCATAAGAGCGAACCCGCAGGGTTAGCAAAACATTATCACTTATTATTAACCAACATCAGATTAGCACCAACAGAACAGAAATAAATAAAAATCACCCTCCATATAGGCCACATGCCCCTATTTTGGGCCCACACGGTCAACCACCACATCACCCAAAATACATATACCGGCCTTAGGCACACCTCCCAATACCAGATGCATCAGCCGTCGGACGTGGCTGGTGCATTCCTCATACCGAGGCCATGACGGTATACTGTAGTCAACCATACGCAAATTGCTCAATGGGGTTCGCACTCCCAACATCAACACCGTGCGTCCTGTAAGGCACATTAGAACACAACACAGCATGTGAAACAACAGTCCTGTCACATCTCAACTCCGACGAGACGCGGGCAGGACTTTTCATTAGCCTATTCACATGACACCAGCGTGTCCTTCTCCACCGCTCGGGCGTACACAACTTATACTTAGTGGCAGACACCCTTTTCTTTACCACATAAGGTCCTGAGAACCGGGCAGTGAGCACAGTACCAGGCGTGGGCAGCACAATAAACACCTCATCCCCCGCCTCAAATTGTTGCTCCACCGCCACTTTGCAAAACTCACCACAGACAGAGTCACCCAATGCTAGACCTCGGTCTCGCTTCCGCCCCTGTGCCCTAGTGACAGCACAAATGGAAGAAACATTGGGGTGATTATCAATCAACGCATCACACAATGAGTCAGTAAATGGAGCGTTTTCAACCTCCAACACAGGGACGACTTTACCCCCAGCGATATCATTCCCCATGACGAAATCCACGGCCTTTACGGGAAAACATGGGCAAACCGCGACCGGAAAACAACTTGTGATCAGTGCAGACTGTACATGCACCTTATGCAACGGCACGCGCACACACCCCATGTCAATACCTCTCACCAATTCACTCGACTGACAGGAGTCCACATCCAATGGTAATACATCAGCCAGGATGAACGATTGAGAGGCTCCTGTATCACAGAGTATTCTCACCCGTTGGTAGCCCCCAACTTTACCCGACAGGGACACAACCATCAAACAAAAAGGGTTCAAAAGAGCTATTCTGGTCAGGACATGACACTGTACCAATCAACCCCACCCCTTTCGGTTCCTGGGCTGACTCCCTGGTCTCCTGTCGATCCCTTAGCGCATGACAGTCCCTCATAAAATGCCCTTCTTTCTTACAATAATAATAATAATAATAATAATAATAATAATACATCTATTTTATATAGCGCTTTTCCAGGTGCTCAAAGACACTTCACATGGGCAGGAGAGACAAACTATGGCAAAACAAAAAAACAGAACAAAACAGAACAAAAATAATACATGACAAAATAAAATAAAACCGACAGAATTAGAGGTCAAAAGCAAGATTGAAAAGGTGGGTTTTGAGGGCTGATTTAAAAGATGTCAGGGTGTTTGCATCACGGATATGGCTGGGGAGGGCATTCCAGAGGGAGGGGGCAGCAGCAGCAAAGGCCCTGTCGCCCCAGGTCCGGAGCTTGGTCGTGGGAGGTGTTAGGAGGTTGGCATCTGCAGACCTAAGGCGACGGGTGGGCGTGTGACGGTGGAGGAGGTCGGACAGGTAGGGAGGGGCAAGGTTGTTGAGGGCTTTAAATGTGATGAGTAGTATTTTAAAATGTATCCTGTATTTGATTGGAAGCCAGTGGAGGTCGTGGAGGACAGGGGTGATGTGATCAGAGCGACGGGTGGAGGTGAGCATGCGGGCAGCAGAGTTTTGGACATATTGGAGTTTATTGAGAATAGTGTTTGGTGAGCCGTAGAGGATGCTGTTGCAGTAATCTAGTCTTGATGATATGAATGCATGAACCAGTGTTTCAGCAGCAGAGAGTGATAGGGAGGGGCGAAGACGAGCAATGTTGACACACAAAGGTGGCCTTTTCAGATGGCGGTGAGCGTGGTCGGAATGCTCGCTCGTCACCCAAGGCATTTCGAGACGGCGATGAGCGCGGTCGGAATGGTCGCTCGGCACCTCCCTGATACGGCGACTCAGAAGGAGAGAACGCACCACCTCCTACATACACATCATTTCGCACAGCAATATTTTTGTGGATCAATGCGAACTCGTCTGCCAAAACTGCAGCTTCCTGGAGGGTAGAAACTTTGCGCTCCTCTAAGTACACTATGATGCGTTCGGGCACGCATTTCTTAAATTGCTCAATGAGGACTAACTCGCTCAACGCTTCGACACCATCCACGTTACATGCTTCACACCAACGAGTAAACATAGTCCGTTGTTCACGGGAAAATGCAACATGTGTTTGAGAGGGAGCTTTACTTAGTGCCCTAAATCGTTGCCTATACGCTTCCGGCACCAGTTCATATACGCGCAAGACAGCACTCTTCACTTTCTCATATACCACGCTGTCCTCATTCGATAATGACTGGCATGCCTCCTGAGCCCTACCAGTGAGTCTGTATCGCAATAAAATCGCCCACTGGTCCTTTGGCCAATGCAAAGCCCACGCTAATTGCTCAAAAACAGAGAAATATGATTCCACCTCAGACTCCCGAAAGACGGGAACTAAAGAAATATGCTGCCCAATATTAAAAAGGCCCTGGCAGACTTCAGTTGAGGAGGAGGAAGAGCCACCACTCTCCAACTCCATCCTTCTTATAGTCACCTGGAGCACTCTGTCCATCTCCTCCTTTTCCCTCAGCAGCGCCCTGTCCTTCTCCTCCTTTTCCCTCAGCATCTCCTCCTTTTCTCTCAGCAGCGCCCTGTCCATCTCCTCCTTTTCCCTCAGCAGCGCCCTGTCCTTCTCCTCCTTTTCCCTCAGCAGCGCCCTGTCCTTCTCCTCCTTTTCCCTCAGCATCTCTCTTTCTTCCCTCAGCATCTCTCTTTCTTCCCTTCTCTCTTCCCTGTCTCTCTCTTCTTTCTTCTCCTCCCTGACTCGCATAGCCCCTCTTTCCTCCATCTGGAGACGGGCCAAACGTCTACTTGATTTACGAGTGGGAGAAGAAACAGAGGCACGCCCTGAGTGTACAGAGTCATCACTATCATTCTCCTCTCCCTTGGAAATGCCACCTCTCCGTTTTTGTACCGCACCAGCGTTTCGATCTAAACCACCAGTGGCCTCACTAGTCTTGTCAGCCGCCTCGCCGCGCGCGACGTTCTCAGAGACATTTCCCTGGGCTATGGGCAAACTAAATATATTTTTATCCAACAACCCAGCCAGCACGATCGCTTTCAACTCCTCTTTACTTTTCGAACTCTGGACAGTAATGCCATAATGTTTGGCGACACTACACAAATCTATCTTTGTGCAGACATCAATTTGATCCCTCGTAGGGTCTGCCAAAAAAATGTCCAAAGTAAAATATGACTATGCCACAAATAACATATGTATAATTACCCTGTGCTCCCGTAGCAACCCGCGTTACCATCAAACGAATAACAGGCACCAGGAAATAGCCACTCACCTACTCCACAATATCCGTGCGTAACACATTTAATCGCCACATTCCGTAGTATACAATTCAACCAATCTGACTTAATGCCCACATCTACCATTCATGAAAACAATAAACGTTGGTCTAACCATCTAACTAGGATCACCTGTGTCACTCTAGCATATCCCCAGCTAAACTACTCCCCTGGCGGGATGAGGCCTACACATATCTTCAGTCGCTTACCGATTTCATTGCGCGCTCCACCGGAATTACGATGCGTACCCCCCACCCCCTAACCAGGTAGGCGATCCCCCTGTTACCTATGTGGCAGAAAAGAAAATATTCGTTTAAGAGCATTACATACAAGAACGGTTTACATCAATCAAACTGTGTAGCACGGACAATGGAAAACACAATATAACTTACCAATGAGAAAGAAAAAACAACGCTACCTTACCTGCCATGCTCCAATTGACAAGTCACAATGTTACATAACTATACAATTGCGCAAACTAACGAGCCCCCATGTCATGTACAGAGGTCTAACGACTGCACAGAATAGTAGCTGGAGCAGGCTGTACATGAACAGAAACAGCCCCTCTCAGTAAATGCTTTTCAAACAGTCCCGGATAGGCAGATAGTAAACGAAGACGTTTCAAATGGTAAATAATATTTATTGTATAGGGTAGGAATTCAAACCTCCACGGCTTTTCCCAAAGGGAAAAGAGATGTTATTTCAGGGGATTTAAACCCAGTCCACACAAAGGGAAAAAGGTAAGGGGAGAACAAACACGGTATACATACAGACAAACAATTAACAAGATAACTGCGTGTCCGTTATAGGACACCACCACAAACTAGGATCGATCCACACCAAGTGGTCACTAACACAAAGCCACCATGTATATCGCTTCCACAGCGACAGCTAGCAGAGAAGGCAACCTCCTCACTCCACTCTGAGACGTGGCAGTGACTCCAATGAGGCGCCCCCGTGTGTGTGCCATCTTCCAGGTTATATCCACTCATCCAACTGACTGCCCACAGGTGCAATCAAGCAGGTGCAATCAGCTCAATCAGGATGAGTGGTATCTGGGAAAGGAGAAAGAGAAACAGGATTAGAAGATGACACATCACACAAACAAGAATAACATAACACATACTAATGATACTAACCTGATGTTCACATGGTCTTCCAAATACAGTAATAATGATAATGACCAACCCACGTACGTCACACCCATCATAAACCCACAGATATTACGTATGGAGGCTATTGATGACTTACTTCTTCTTCTTCTTCTTGGGGTTTTTTACGGCGGTCGGCCACCAACTGTTTGGGCCTTACCGCCATCTTCTGGTATCCTTTACCTCCTACAATGTCCATTTTGCCTTCACCATCATGGAGTGCAGGCGTTATCTTTTTCCGTAGCCGCATTTCTGGCAGACGCTCTCTGATTGGCCACTGACTGATGCTCTCTGATTGGCCACTGACATGTTTGCCCAATCGCGTGACGAGCTGTGTCTTTGCCCATTTCCGTGTCAAACAGCCTGCAAACTACCTGGCGTTCTATCGCCATGCTCTAAGACAAACTCTAACCTTAACCAACTTCGAAAGAGTGCCTAAGCTTAACCGTCGAAAGAACTTGCCGTCACGCTCTAAGACAAACTCTAACCATAACCAACTTCGAAAGAGTGCCTAAGCTTAACCAGTGTAGAAACAGGCGTCGGCCAATCAGAGAGCGTCTTGCCAGAAATGCGGCTACGGAAAAAAAGAACGCAGAGTGCAGCTAATGCTGCTACTTCCTGACTGAGCCCCCCTCTGTGAGACACTCCTTGCCTCCTTTGGGCTGACTCTGGACTTCTTGATTACTCACAATCCCCTTATTTAACTCGCTTACTACTTCCTCCCATGTCAGACCCTTCATACCCATGTGTTGTATTGCCACTTTAACAATTAACAACCTGTTCCACCCCCCAGGGTCGGTACCAACCCCTAAATGACATTATGATCATAGATCCATATTTTTCAGAGTGATGCAAAAAATTTGCGATTTTAAAATCAAACGTTTTCAAGTATTAACATCACTAACATGTCACAAAAGCATGTAGAATGTATATTATCATCAATACGTTAGTTTAGCAATAGGTTAAATGTGTTAAAAGATAGTTTTAAGTTTTCTTTTTTTTCGATCGCCATTCCAAGCTTGAAAAAAAAAGAATATTATGAACCATGGGAATTGTAGTCTTTTTGCGGCCATTTCGTAGAGGACATGCACGGCTGTCAACCAGCGTTTGAATTTTTCCAAACTACATTTCCCTTCAAGTTCTATGGGGGTTCAAATTTCAGAGTTGAATTATGAATATGTCAATAACTGTTATTATTCACGATAATAAGCCACAAAAGGTAAAGTTTTTGACAAATATTGAAACACAGTTAGTTTCTCCTCCCTATTGTTAGCATGTAGCAACAATTAGATCTGAAATTAGTTTCAAAATGGTTGCACTGTGGTGAAAATAAAAAAGTACAGTAAATGACAGTAGATATCATTATCTGTTCTTATGCACGCCTGGTGATACTAAATCCAAATTGAACTTGGGCATTTGAAAGATAATATATGTATATATATATATATAAATGTGCGAATTAGCTATAATAAGGTAATGTATAAGCATCTATTCTATATTCTATAATAATATTTCAAATTGCATTGGTCCGGATGGGAGAATTTAGTACTGTATCTACACAACCTTCGGTTTTATCATCTTCCCTTTATTAATTTCCTTCGATTTTTTGTACACATTAGGTCATTATTATCATGGTGTTATTCACTGTCAAAGATGCAAAGAAAAATCATAATTCATATTCTCCTTTGTTTCATCACAATTTAAGCAAGCCTAGTAATAGACACAATATTTCTGACACTGTGAATACATTCCCTGAGGTCCATAGATGTACCTAGATACCAAGAATATGGAGTGGAGCAATATTCCATTTCCTAGGTATATATTTTATGCTGATTTTCACATCGTGTGGAACAGGTTTTAATCCTTTCCATTTGACTCTTAACCATAGCTGTTGCATTAACCACTCCTGCCACAAAGGCCACAACATTCAACTCCTCCTCCCACACCCTCTCTTTCTCCTCCTGTACTACCTTTACTGACACATGCCCTTTTTTAAACCCCTGTTCCTTATCTTGCTTTTCATGTCCTGCTATCCTAGCTGCCTCTGCATATGAGATTTTGCCTTTAATTCTCACCCGTTGAACTTCCACCTCTCGTTTAATCACCTCACAACCCCAATATGCAACATTATGCTCCTTACCACAATTACAGCACTTTGGCTCCACTCCCACTCCACATTCCCCATAATCATGCTCCCGCTACATCTAGCACATCTCTGCTTCTTTCTACACGACTTGGCTATATGCCAGAATTAATTCTTATAGCACCTCAGTGGTTTCGGTACGAACTCCCTAACCCTAAAAA
Source organism: Notolepis coatsorum (assembly GCF_963971535.1). Taxonomy (NCBI): domain Eukaryota; kingdom Metazoa; phylum Chordata; class Actinopteri; order Aulopiformes; family Paralepididae; genus Notolepis; species Notolepis coatsorum. The sequence continues at coordinate 91,964,578 of NC_140171.1, forward strand.
CATCTCCTTTGGAATAACCTCATCTTCAAATTGAATCACAATGTCTCTGTCTCCTTCTTCTCTGCTCCTCTTTAAATCCTTTCAGCATTTTTAACTTTCCCATTATGTTTGTCTCTCTTTAAATTTCCCATCAGCTGCTCCATACTAACCTCGATTGGTATTCCAGCTATCACCCCCTTGCACCCACCATCCCTCTTCTCCCCAACTCTTACTACTTTAGAGATATTAACTTTACCAATGCTACACATTTTTCTTGCCTTCTCCACCTGCTCTATACTTACACATCCTACCAGCAAGTTTCCATCTCCCAACACTTTTGCGTACTTCACCTCTCCTAATTGCGCATTTATGAATTTTGTTAACTTCAACGGCTCTATTTTCCTAACTCCCCCATCTCCCTCAAATCTCACCACTATATTCAGCAATTCTGTCAAGTCCTTTCCTCTACCCTCATCCTCTGACCCACTTGAGCTACCACCCCTCTCTTTCTTTCTCTTATGCCCCTTCCCCTCACTTTCCCTGCTCTTTTTCTCCACCCTTCTCCCCCGGGCTCCTCTCCCTCACTATACTCCATACTGACACTATCTGTCTCCTTTCCTGCCATCCTGCCAGATGAGATACCGGATGAGATTGCAGACAAACATTTTTCCCAACCGATTGCAGCCGCTTCTATACTTCCATACTTCCTCCTCTCCTCCGCGAGTTCCCGGGCCATGCGCCTCTGTGCATCACAACTCATTATTCCCCCAACCTCCATCGGGAAAAGTCAAAAACCTCCTGCAACAGTCGTCCCCTAGCTCCGAAGCTAAACCATTCCTCTCTCTCTCTCTCCAGGGTTCTCTGGTGTCTCTCTCTCTCTCTCTCTCTCTCTCTCTCTCTCTCTCTCTCTCTCTCTCTCTCTCTCTCTCTCTCTCTCTCTCTCCATGACTTACTTCTTCACGAACACACTCATGTGACAGCAGACAGCAGTGGAAACAACATGTGGCGGCGGCAAGATGGCCGCTGCAATTAATCACCAGACTAAGGACCCCTGGGCTGTCCAGAGAGATGCCTGACTACAAAGTAATAGGACACCTGGTGGTCCAAAGAATTGCCTGATTGGAAATAATAATAGTAAACAGCCGCACCAGAATAGCATAGCTATTATGTAAACAGTCAAATTCCCTAAGTGGCTACGGAAGTCTCTGGATTGTCATCATAGTAGACAGTAGACAGTCGGATCCGGAGCGTAGGACACTTGTGGCAGGGAGGCGTCCCGCCGCCCCATCAGTAACCGGTTTTTGTCACAGGGTCCGGATCCGTGATGTCTGACGACACATAATGGCGGCTTAAGGGACCGCGAACGGGCAGGAGGTAAGTCTGCATCATTGGAACCACCGGCTCCCACCTCCACTTCCTACATCCTTTGCAGGTCCTATGATGATGCTTGATGGCCCGTCTTCCCCACAGGACCCAGTACTGGTGCCTGATCTCTGTGAAGACCCTATCGGGCCCTGGGTGGAGTAGGCGGGCATCTACATCCTTGATGAGTTTCGTCACAGCATGGCCAGGATCGAGAACTATGGGGTGGATGTCAGTAGAACAGGAGGTGTCCAGGTTACGATAGCGTCCACCAATTTGGAGAAGACCCATTGTACAATCCATCTCTGGTGAGAGCATACTGAGCTTACTACTGGGCAGTACTGGGTTTCCAGCTCTGAGACACTTAAATTCCTCTGGGAAGCAGTCCGCCTGGCTGGTCTTCAGCAGGAAGACTTCGGTGTCATGCAGGTTAGGTTGAGGTAAGGAGGAGTCGGCCGCCGCCCCGTGATGGGTGAACCATGACTCGTCAGACTTATTCACCTCTTCTTCACCCAGCTTGGTAACACATCCTCCATCGATGAGCTTTTTGATCTCTGCTCCAGAGATTTGAGCCTTAGCTGGATCTTCTACCAGTCTTTGCTCTGTGCTATGGGGCATTGGCCTAACTGCTTCGGCAGCGGCTTTCAGTGGTGGCGTGTCCTTTATGTGGAGCAGAGGCGTGGCGTACCGGAGTGTGTCACCAACCTTCACCCTCTCGATGCGTGCTTCCAGGATGTCCAGACGGGACCTTACTGCTAGCTTTCCACTTCTGACTGGAAGCACATCAAGCTGCCGGAGACGTTCAACGTGTTGATCGAGGTCCTCCGGTGCAGGCTTGAGAGATGTAAAGTAGCATGAAGTAGCATGAGACACGAGACCATCTAGGCCGTCTTGTTTAGGCTTGGCGGAGCCATGATAAACTGAGACAGACTGGTTGCAAGGTCTGGGTGGGGGAACTTGCTTGTCTCTGTTAGGGAACTGTGTCTCTTCCATCCGATGGCGCTGTGCCATTCTTTGGACAGTCGTTGAGCTTCGGCCTTTACCCTGAGCCAGTCGGCGAGTGTAGCACTTGTGTTACTAACAGTAACAGCTGTTTGCCACGGGCACAGTTCTAGGTTCGAATGAGACGAGGAGTAATATGCACAATTAAAAAAATAGTAGACCAGAGGCAGAGTTATAACAATAACCGGTGTTTTAATTAAAAGCGCGCTAGATAAACAGTAATAATACATACATACGTAAAGTACAAGTTATGCTTTGAAGTATCCCTTTTAGGTTATGTCAGTAACCTCTCCTTGCGGGCGGGTTAGGTCGATATCAAGGCCTAGGTCGATTGGATCAACACATTGGGGTTCGTTCAGACGTCTCTGAGGTTATCATCGGTAAATCTATATTAGTTTATCAGGGAATGCAAATACCTTATTAGGTGAATTGGCCCTTTAAACCCTTTTTCTTTACAGGAAAACTATCAGTGATTCAGCTATAATCGATATGTCATCTAGAATGTTCTATTATGACATCACCACAAACGTTCTAGAAGGTTCTATGTTCTAGAAGGTGCTATTATGACATCATACAGTGGTTAAGCATTTACCCTCTAATTCTTATAGGAGAATATCCGTATCCATATATCAAGTTAAATCAAATCAAATACAAAATACAATATCAAAATAACACAAGGTGAACGGGGTCGATGCCCTTGGAAGTCCTTGTAGTCTCGTTCAGTTCAATCCTACCGGACTGTTGGTGTAGCAATAGTTGAGCAATAGTTGAGCATCAGGGGTATTCACATCAGGCTGGCATTAGTCTGGAGGTATATCACCAACCTTCACCCTCAGTGACCGCGAGAAATGGTCGTCCGTAGAGGTAATCCTGGAACTTCTCAGTTACCGACCATTTTAAGGCAAGGAACTCCAATTTATGGGCAGGATACCTGGTTTCACATCTTGACAATCCGCGGCTTGCATAAGCGATGACACGCTTCTGTCCTTGCTGCTCCTGGTAAAGGGCGGCGCCGAGACCTAGTGAGCTTGCATCTGTGTGCAATATGTAGGGCTGTTCGGGGTCGGCGAAACCGAGAACAGGGGTAGTTGTCAGCTTTTCTATGATAGCGTCGAAAGCTGTCTGGCAAGCGGGGGTCCATCTGTCATTGAAGGGAGCTTTAGGGTCGTAATACTTCTCGGTGGTCGCTGTAGCTTTTCCATGCTTCTTCATTGGAGGGTATCCGGCAGTAAGTGCGTTGAGGGGTTTCACTATCTTCTTCTTTTTTTTTTTTACTTTGGCCATTCCGCTGGCTCTTTTTTGCGTTTATCGCATTTACTCTGGTCAAGAATGACCGACAGAAACAGGCTGAAGGGGTACAGATGGGGGGGAAGACACTCTGGGAAAGGCACGGCTGCAGTCCGGGATTTGAACTCGCTAAACCCCAGATCCGTGACGAGCACGGTTGTCCCCGGCGCCGAAATAGCGCTCGAGGTACGCGGTGAGCTACTGGAGCTCCCCGGGTTTCACTATCTTTGAATAGTCTTTGACAAATTTACGGTAGTAACCGCAGAATCCTAGAAATGCTCTCAGTTCTTTCAGCTTGGTTGGCTTTGGCCAGGTTTTGAGTGCGGTTGTCTTTTCTGGGTCCGTTTCGACTCCTTTCTCAGACACTATGTGGCCTAAATACCTTACGGAGGTCTGGAAGAATTTGCACTTTTCGGATGATAGTTTTAGCCCATACTCTTTCAGCTTGCTCAGGACTCGCATGAGTCTCGCCTCGTGTTCCTCTAGCGTTGAAGAGAAAACTATCAGATCGTCCAGGAAGACGAGGGTTTGCTTCAAGTTCAGCTCTCCCACGCACCGCTCCATAAGCCTCTGGAACGTGCCTGTATGAGTCCTTTACTGTTTGGAGGTTCAGTTTCCTGTAGTCTATGCATAGCCTTACATCGCCGTTCTTCTTCCTGACGACTACAATTGGCGACGAGAAGGGTGATTCAGACTCTCGAATGACTCCAGTGTCGAGGAGCTGTTGAATGTGGGAGCGCACAGCTTCTATATCTTGAGGGTGTATAGGTCTCGCCCGTTGTTTGAATGGTGTCTTGTCATTGAGCTTTATGTGATGCTTTATCTTGTCAGTGCATCCGAAGTCGAGATTGTGGTGTGCGAAAACTTCTTGCATGGAGTTCAGCCGTTCCGTTATCTTCTCTTTCCACTCTTGAGGTACTGGAGAGTCTCCAAAGTCAAACTTGAGCTTTGATGTTTGGTTAGGGTCTGTCGATAGTTCTGCGTCAAGTGTCTTGAGCGGCCGGACACTCATGACTGCATGTATCTCGGCTATCACAACCTTCGGGGACAGGGTGATATCATGGTCGGACTCGTTCTTAAGGAGGACTGGTATACAATGTGGCAGTTTTCGTGGTAGCTCTGCTAAGCCATCTGATACCAGGATTCCCCCTGGCAAGGCCGTTGACCTTGGGGACTCTATCATCACCCATCTTCCTGCGTTGGTTGCTCTGCAACTCACTAATCCCTCGAGGACTTTGGTCTGACCTGGAGCGATAGTTTCAGGGTCTTTGCTATGTAGTTTCACTTCGCCCAGGCTGGAATCCGCAGACTGTTTATGTCTGGCTTCAAGGGTTCTCAAGACTACCCGGTAGCCGTATGGCCGGGATTGGTAGTTCTGAGATGTGGTATCTGCGCACTGCTGGTACAGGCTATCTAGGGCGTTTGTGCCTACCAGCGCTGTCGACAGAGAAGCGCTCATATCAGGCACAATCAGCGCTAGGGTGGCGATGGCGATGTCTACTCCGAACATGCTCCTTGGAAACGTGATTGTAGTTTCGACGTAGCCGAGGTAGGGAATCTCCTGACCGTTGGCTCCTTCCACTTCAAGCAGGTCGTATAAGGAGTGGATGGGTAGGTGGGACATGTTCTCTTGATAGAAGGAATTCGGGATCGTTGTTACTTGGGAGCCTGTATCGAGTAAGCAGCTGCATTCTTTACCTTCCAGGATTACTTGTGCACAGTGTTGGGAAAGTTCACTTTCTACATGAACTAGTTCAGTTCACAGTTCAAAATTTTTAAAATGAACTAGTTCAGTTCATAGTTCATAATTCAAAATGTTGAACTAAAGTTCATGGTTTCAAAAATGAACTAATTTAGTTCTTTTTAGTTATTTTTTTTATTTATTTTTTATTATAGATTTTTCACGTACAGTTACTTACATTACAAAAACACACATTAGGACAAGGGGGGGGGGGGTCCTCCAGTTCATCTCTATGCCATCATCCACACCATAAGCAAGCAAAAACAAAACAAAAAGAAAAACAAGCAAAAAGGAAAGCAGACCAAGACAGGCACTTGCACTTGCCTCGAGCGCATTCACATGTAGACATACATATATTTATTTTTTCCTATCCTAGGTCTGTCCATACAATGGGGCACTGGGCCTTTAGAAGGATCCGATACATTTCAGCAGGAAAATAGTCTAATAGTGGGGCCCACACCTCCTGAAAGGAAGCGTCGTTGACTCTATGCATTGCACAGTGTCTTTCATGGGGTAGGAGCACACCGAAGATCTCTCTATACCACATTTGTAAAAATGGAGGCTTATCCTTAATTCAGTTTATCAGAATGCATTTCCGGGCTGAAAGTAGAAGTTTATCAAATAGTTTGAATTGTAAACTCTTTTAAATGCATACGCCGACGTGACGTCTAGAGGTAGAGTCTGACTCCGACTGAGAGAGTGCTGCTGCTGCTGCAGCTCTCGGCTTCTGCGCGCAGATTCCTGTTCCACTGCTTGTTGTGAGGAGGAGTCTGATGACGTAGCAGGGGGTGACAGGCTGGTTGCCAGATCGGGTGGTTTTACGCATAATTTTTAAGCCTGTTTACAGTGTTTTAACTGAGTTTTCGGCTGAAATGCATTATGAAATATGGCACATCTTTGAACGCCGTTATAATAGAGTGCTGAGAATGAACGCACTTTTGAACTCCGTTACACAGGGCTGAGAATGAACGCGTTCTCTATTACGTTCATTTAGCGGATATACAGTACGTTCAGTTCAAGTTCGCCCAAAATACGAACGCGTTCATGAACGATCGTTCATTGAACGTGTTCAGGTACATCACTGCTTGTGCAGTGCATTTAGCTCCAACCAGTCCTTTAGGTATGGCTGCCACTTTGGCATAAGTGGCCGAGGCGCGCCACTGCCGTCTGGGACATCTCTCTCGTACCCCAGTTCCTGCCCGTCCCTCTGCAGCAACTGTCTTTAGTTTAAATTCATGTCCCAGGCCTGCTGTTTTTCGGCTAGTAACTTATTTTTCAAGACCACCAGAGAGGGGTTCGGTTTGCTCTCGCAGTGGGGTCTCATGTGTCCATCTTCTCCACATCTGAAACAATACCAGGGTCTGGGTCGATGGCTTGTGTCGGTCTTTCGGTTTTGAGTCTCTGACTTTTGGGACTTGGGAGTACCTCGGTTAGTCGTCGGTTTAACTGATGCCGGGGCTTCTTGCTTGGAAGCTGGCCTCGCTTGTCTGTTCGGGTTGTCCATCATTCCCATGAGCTTTGTCTGTAGGTCTGCAACTAGGTCCTCTAACCGGTGGAATTTGGAGCTGGTGTCCGGAATCGACTTTGGAGCGCATTCCTCTTCCCTTTGGGTCCAGCTGCCCTGGGCGTTACTCGATACCCTTGGCTTCGAAACGTTCAGGCTCTGTCTCATGCGGCATTCTTTGGAAGAGCGCTGGTCTTCTGCGGTGCGGACTAACAGGAGGAATTCTGTAAAGGTAGGTGGGTTGTTCTTTCTCTGTGCTAGCTGCAGCTCGGTTATCAGGCCGGTGTCCCAGCAGCCTCTGATGAATTGTCTTAGCAGGTGATGATCGAGGGCGGTGGCCGCTATGCCCCCTCTCCTATAGGTGTTAGTCAGCATCACCTGTAGTCGCGGAAGGTAAGCTGATGGTTTCTCTCCAACGTGTTGCACTGTACTCAGGTACTTTGCAAAAAGGTCATCTCCATCTTCAATGGTTCCGAAGGCAGAGTCGAGGCTCTCCAGGTACCTTCCTGGAGGACATTCAGGTTCCAGGGCCCTCATTCATCAACGTGTCTTACGCACAGATTTGTGCTTACCCTGTGCGTACGATCATTTCTAAGCAAAGAGTGGGATTCATCAATTTCAACTTGAACTTGACTTTGTGCTTATGTCTACGCACAGCTCTGAGCACACTTAGCTGACGCCCAGTGGTAGAATATCGTTACTACGCACAAGCGCTCCTCAGTACATGCATTCGTTCCAACGCGGAAATAAAGACACTGGCGCGTGTTCTGTATGACCCCCGTAATTCATTATAGTTCATTGTAAAATAGCAACAGTAGTGTAATTATGGTCAAAAGAAAACCCTATAAATAGCATTTGGAATAATAGATCTTTCTCTCAGAATGAATGCAGCATGGTTTATATAGCGTTATCGCCGTTATCGGAATATACGGGGTGTACTGACTGACTGCGCTCCGCGTAGCTCAACTGATTGATTGATTGATTGAAAAGTTTATTAACAGATTGCAGAATGGGTACAGTACAGTACAGCTCAATACATACAATTGTTAAGAGGATGCAGACCTGAGAAAGACTTTCGTCTTGTTTCCATCAGGGTCCCCCATTTTCAATTCATCATAATAGTTATTATTTTGCGCACAGACCGCAGAAACACGGGAACGTTTTGATTATATTTAAAAGGCTTTACGTTAAACGAAACAAGTGGAATTTTCGAAGCTGTAAGCAGAATACAAGTCATAGGAACACCCACGATATAGTGTTCTTCCCCCTTTTTACTGTATAAGAAAGAATAAAAAACGCATTGCAATGACACCAGATAGTGGACAGACTATGTATATGATGGGATTCAAGTTCGCGTTTTTGTTGATCATAGGCATGCTGTCAGAGTATGATATCTTAATCAAACATTCTAGAACATTTGTCGTCACAGATCATGTCCTAATAGAACATAGGCTATGGCATGGTCCATCGTGATATTGTGTGGACTGTTATTACTGTACCGGTACCACCCATTGTGACAACAGCCTTGTGAGTCCCGCACACAAACATGATGGGATTCAAGTTCATGTATTGAAAGGCAGGCTACATCATACATGCAGTGAGATTCATTGTTCTTGTATATGCTCTCGTATTATTGTTTATATAGGCTACCCAATACTGACATCAAAATAGATTGTAGTATGCCTCTAGAAATCATATGCAGCAGGTAGAAAATTGACGGGAGATCCATCGCGATTTGGAATAAAATTGAGGAGAACTTTAATCCCTGGGTATTAATCAAACAACACGGGAAAAGGCAGTCATATTCCAGCGCGGTCTTTATTAGTGTTTGCGCTGCCCAGGCAGCAATGGTTAATAGATATCATATCCGACATCACCGTTCTCATAACACGCTTCCCTCGGCTTAGTCCATTTTTCCACATTTCATGGGGGTATACCATTACCGTATATGGTTAATCGGGGCGGTTCTGGTATGCAAATACTTAAAACAGTGCACAAGCTCAAACGTAGGATCAAAGTCATATTCATCATGACAGGTGTGCGTAGAACCTGCGTACGCACGTGTGGTGAATCCCGATTCTTCTGTGCGTACACTGATTCTACATTCTGTGCTTACGTGTGGAAATAGAACATGTTCTACGTCCACGTTGATGAATGAGGGCCCAGGTGTCTTACGATGTCACTGGCGGGTGCCATGAGGCTATCCAGGAGTTTCCGGGACTTGTGTAGATCAGACACGTTTGGGTCGTTGAGAAGAAGGACCGCATTGTTACGCCATGTCTCGTAGTCTACTTCTCTGTCGGGCCGAGGGCTTCGCCCAGAGAAGAGTCTGAGTCTCAGGGATGCTTGGCTGTGCATGGCTACTTCTGTGTTTCGCATTAGGTGCTCCACAATTATCCTTTGCATCCCAGGTGGGTTGACATCAGCTTGTGTCAGAGCAGGTTGTGCATTCTCTTGAGGGCGCACTGGTGCTTGAGGCCGGCGGAGCTCGGGTACTGGCTCCTCTCGGCTTGTCCCGGGTGAGGGGCTTGCTTGTGTTGCAGGCCCCGGACCCTGTGGTTCCTTCGTCGGTATGGGGGTCGGGCTGAGGGCGGCGGTTGAGGGCGGCGCTGATGGTGGCGAGTTCTCTCTGGAGGACTTCCGCAAGGGCTTCGCCCCTCTCTGTCGCTATCTCCGTTAGGTCTGTGAGAAAAGTCTGTGTAACCGTGTTACTGGCTACAGGGTCATAAACGCTGGCTAAATCTCTAATGAGGTAACTCGCTTGGGGCGTGATTAGTCGGAAATTGGAAACTGCTTGCGGGCCTTCGCCACTGTCGTATTCTATAATAACCCGTGGTTCTGGCTCTAAGCCGACAGGGGCTACAAAGAACATCCTCCGAATGGTGCCGCGTTCCATCAGATATCCATTCAGTTCAGCATCAGTGGTAATATCGGCTATACCGCGGACTATGATTGAATTAGGGAGTCTCACGCTGCTAGTTTGAACTACGTCCATCGCTACACGCTATTTAAGCTTCTGACTTAAAGGCTAATAATCCAGTTAACTGTGATATACTCCTCCTGGCTGGCTCGCCAAATTTATGTAGCACTTGTGTTACTAACAGTAACAGCTGTTTGCCACGGGCACAGTTCTAGGTTCGAATGAGACGAGGAGTAATATGCACAATTAAAAGAATAGTAGACCAGAGGCAGAGTTATAACAATAACCGGTGTTTTAATTAAAAGCGCGCTAGATAAACAGTAATAATACATACATACGTAAAGTACAAGTCATGCTTTGAAGTATCCCTTTTAGGTTATGTCAGTAACCTCTCCTTGCGGGCGGGTTAGGTCGATATCAAGGCCTAGGTCGATTGGATCAACACATTGGGGCTCGTTCAGACATCTCTGAGGTTATCATCGGTAAATCTATATTAGTTTATCAGGGAATGCAAATACCTTATTAGGTGAATTGGCCCTTTAAACCCTTTTTCTTTACAGGAAAACTATCAGTGATTCAGCTATAATCGATATGTCATCTAGAATGTTCTATATGACATCATAGGATGACATCACAAAGGTTCCAGAACCTTCTATCATGACATCATACGCTGGTTCTAGACTGTTTTACGTTCTAGAAAGTTCTTACCTACTAGCATTAACTATTTATGTTCCTATGATAGTTATGAATCTGAACCCTGGGTTACATTCTCCCCTTCTATCCTAATGCATGTCCCTGTGCATATTATCCCAGGACTACATTATCACAATCCTATGGGGTTCTGGGGAGTCTGGTCCTAGAATGTTTTACGTTCTAGAAAGTTCTTACCTACTAGCATTAACTATTTATGTTCCTATGATAGTTATGAATCTGAACCCTGGGTTACACGAGGTCTCGAAGGTTGTACGGATTTAGGCTAGTCGCGTTGAGGCGACCTCGAACCAGTAGATGCTCCACAAAGCCGTCCCTTAATTGCTTAGGGAGCTTACACAGGAGCCGATCCACATGGCCGGTTGACATGACTTCCATCCCGTTAGGTCCTTCCAGCAACGTCAGCATTCCCACTAGCAAGTCGATGCTAAGGGCGAAGCTCTGGAATGCTTGGGTATCTCCTGCTTTGAGATCAGGAGTGTTCAGTATTGCTGCAATCTCGCTTTGTGCAAGTGTGTGTAATTATGAATGATGTCCCTAACTACAATCACATATATTGTGGCAGACAGCAGACCTTTCAAAATGGCGGTTTCTATAGCAACCATTTGTAATTGACTGACATCTTTATACGTTATTTAAGCATTACATCACACGCAGGAGTGGTTTGTGACCAATAAACCATGCCTAGGGGTGGTTGTTAGGCCCGAGGCGCAGCCGAGGGTCGTTAGACCCCCCTAGGCATGGTTTATTGGTCACAAATCACGACTGCACGTGGTGTAAAGCTTTTATACAACTGCCAGATTCATCCAACCTTATTTCTATACAATAAACACACATTAATCGAAGATTTATTGAAAAAACCATCCGCCAGAAAAAGTAGTTCCCACAACTCCATGTGGAAGCAGCTTGAAGTGCATCCAACCAAACTAACACATCCAACTGTGTATTATTGGAATGATTGAGAGAAGTTGCCTCATGTGGAAGCAGCTTGAAGTGCATCCAACCAACTAACACATCCAACTGTGTATTATTGGAATGATTGATTGAAAATTTTATTACCAGATGCAGAATGGGTACAATACAGTACGGCTCAATACACACAATTGTTAAGGGAATGCATAGGAAAAAAACGTTTTCTTCGCCCTATTTTTTTATTTATTTCTTTTAGCCTAAACTTAACCAGTTGGAAACCAGGGGTACAGTAATAAAATTAGCAATCAACCAATCAATCAATTCAATAGACCATGCTCACTTAAAACAGCGCTGCTTCTCTCTCAGTCTGACTCCCCCGCTGTTGCAGACAGGAGTGTGTGTGTGTGTGTGTGCGTGTGTGTGTGTGTGTCACAGTGTGTGTGTGCGTGTGTGTGTGTATGTGTGTGTGTGTGTGTGTGTGTGTGTGTGTGTGTGTGTGTGTGTGTGTATGTGTGTGTGTGTGTTTGTGGGTACGCCAGCGTCGGACAGTGAGAGAGAACGCTGCAGTCAGTAGCAAGAAGGAAGTAGACATTTAAATCAATCAATTAATCTATCAATCAAACCGCGATTTTTCTTTTGTTCTAGATTGCCTCAAGACCCATCAATTACATCATCCAACATTGTTTAAAGGGCTAACACATTCCCCTTGACAGAATCGCTTCATATTTAGTCGTTTAGTCGCCATTAACATATCCATTTGTAAATATTATTGGCCACCTTCTTGTGATCCGGCGGAGTGATGTGATGTGGGTCGGTTGTGGGCGGGTCCTGGGCCAGCAGCGTGGATTGTTGCCAATAAAGACGTGTAAAATGACTGTTTCAGCCAATCAGAATCGAGAAATTTGCATGCCGTTGTATAATCTCACATACACAACAAATTACCATTCAGTCTTTCACTAAATTTCACACACATAAGTCCCATTCAGTCGCCCACATTCATATATATAGTCCGCTACTCACCACAAAGAAATTAATTCATAAGGACACCAAATTCATTAACCGTACTTACCTAGATCATGAGGCTATTGAAACTGTATGGGTGGAAATTCTATTTGAAAGGGCTAAATCTGTTCTAGTCTGCACAATTTACAGACCGCCAGACCAAAATGGCTTTTATGATGTGCTGGATGTGTGCTTAGCTGGAGCTGAGGATGCAGAAAAGATTCTTATTCGGGATTGGAACACGGATATGCAACAAAAAGATGCACCTGTCTTCAAATCCTTCAATGGGTTTTGTGATCTGCACGGCCTCAGCCAGCTAATCACCCAACCTACACGTGTATGTGAATCAACTCAGACTACCATTGACCTCATTCTGACCTCTGACAAGTCCAAGATCTCCAATAAAGGGGTTATAGCATGCGGGTTAAGTGATCATTATATGATATTCTGTACCCGCAAAAAGCTAAAACAAACGGCTGGCTGTCCAATGACAAATTGACCAATGAGAAGTGTCGAGGTTCAAGCACTTTTTCAAGCACACGCGGATGTAGTGTGACCTCTTTAAAGACGTTTTATAGCGTCAATTTGCGTGATACTATTCTTATTCTAACGTGAATTGACATAAACTATATTTTACACTTATGCGGTTCTTTAAACCATATTTTCCACATCCAAATCATACTTTTAAAAACACATAGCTCTTTAGTACCTTGGACAGCGCCGCTGGTATCATCATAGTGCATTCAACATATTCTTGCATTCTTTCAAGCGCAGTTTTACACATCACATAACAGTCATATGTAACGCATTGCATTCCTATTCAAATGATTCAACTTATTAAGTGCATCTTATAGTTTAAGGACTGGAAAGACGTCTCTTTCTAAACAACGTTGTCACTTTCTAGATATATTTGTACAGTACATGGATCCATGTTTTCTATTCCCTCAGAGCGTGAAATGCATTTTATTAGTTACTCAAAGTAATAGTTTCTGGGACTGTGAATGTAAGCTCGTCTATTTTCTTCGCCATCGTTTTATGATGCGATACGTCAATGAATTAATTCTATATTATTCAGAGTCTTCAGTTGCTATGACTTTGATACCCATTTCAGCCAGTTTCTTTACGTCCCCTGGTGTAGGCGCGACCATACAGTTTCAGATTTATTAGCAAACTGGCAGAAGTATTTTTAAAACACCTGTTCCTAATGAACTGTAATTTAGTTTCCAGATAAAAGAATTCACCGTCCGTAACGTTTATGAGTTCGCGCATTTCACCTCTGGTCTCATTTAACCGCAATGTTTTCTCCGTCATAGTAAGACTCTTTGTTTTCGCACTTCTAACAGTGCAGTACAAATCCAATTGAACTATAATACATTTTGTTCTCGCCACCTGCGGTACACTTTCCAAATAGCCTATAGTTAATTTTGTTCTCGCCACCTGCGTTAAATCTTTTCAATTTGAGCTATAACTATTTTTCACTTACTATTCGGCTAGATAGACTCTTATTCTATGTTTCTCTGTAAACTCTGTTGCCTGTTTGTTATACACCAACACGTTACTTTTTTTCTTCTTGAACCAGTCCATTCTCCTCCATTCTCTTTCTCATCCCTGGGTCTCGTAAACCACTGTTGTTTAAAATAATAGCTCTACATTCTGACATCACTGATATAGAGTGTTTTGGTCAGTAATGTGGGTCTCCCAGTCCCTCCGCTCTGCAGTAAATGGAAAATAAATGTCTGGTATCCCATTCTCTACACAGCAAGAATGGTCTGACAAATAAGAATTTAAACTAGTTTTGAGCAAATATGTGCTTGAAACCAGTAAAAATGATCTGCCAGCAAATCTGGCTTTGCAAGATTTCTTGAAATAAGTAAAAATATCTAGGGGTGATTGGATAAAGTGGGAACGGGATACCAGGAAATGTATACCAGTGGTTGCTGTTGGAATGGAACGTAGAGCTACTCCTGGGTTAGTACCAAGTCAACACAGTACACTCAGAGACCAATTTTGATGTGTAACGCCACTCCGAGTGGCCTTTATTCACACTCTTTGTTTACTTACTCTTTTTCCAAGATGGCAGCTCCATGTTTTTAGGCTGTGTGTTTATGAGATTTTATGTCTTTTAAGTGTGTTTTATAGCTTTTTATGGGTTTTCTTGCTAAAGCTTGCTTGATATTGCCTTCATTGATATACTGACTGGATTTAGTCTGGAAATCTGCTTGGATTACCTGCTTGGATAACAAACAAGCCTGCTAGGAGCAGCCAGCTAACACCAGGCCAGGCCCAGGCTCCAGCAGCAGCCAGTCACCACCAGGCCAGGCCCAGGAGCAGCCAGCTACCACCAGGCCAGGCCCTGGAGCAGCTCAGGCCAACCGGGCTGCACCAGGCCACCAGGCTAGTAGTAGCCTAGCTGCTACCAGCCATCACCAACAGGCCAGCCCCAGCCTACCAGCTACCAGCCACCAGGCCAGCCCCAGGCTACACCATCAGGCCAGGCCCAGGCATCACCAGCCCAGCTAACACCATCAGGCCAGGCCCAGGCTTCACCATCAGGCCAGGCCCAGACATCACCAGCCCAGCTACCACCATCAGGCCAGGCCCAGGCTTCACCATCAGGCCAGGCCCAGGCATCACCAGCCAAGCTACCACCATCAGGCCAGGCCCAGGCATCACCAGCCCAGCTACCACCATCGGGCCAGGACCAGGATTCACCATCAGGCCAGGCCCAGGCTACACCATCAGGCCAGTTTAACTGTTTAACTGTGTAGAGGGGCATTTCTTGTACTGAACAACTGCACAGGGATAGCACACTGGGTCCATCTGAACAGCTGTTTCAGCTGGAGCATTTTATAAACAAACATTACGACAATATCAACATGTCGCAACAGAAGCCTGTGAAACTTAACATTCAGACAAAGTCACAGAAGATTACAGACTGTATTAAGCCCAAACTGAGTAAAAGATCACGTTCTGACATTGAAGATGCAGAGGAAGCTTCATTGGAGGAAGCACTGACAATAAGAGAGGTTGACATGATTCTAACATTACAGGCCATCAATAAGAGACTTGATACACTGGATAAGTTGGACTTGATGCTGCAGGAAATTAAGAGCCTCAAAGAAAGCTTGGAGTTCAGTCAGAGACAAATTGATGAGCTGGTCAAGGATAATGCTGAGCTGAAAGGAAAGGTGGAATACATGGGAAACAAAGTAGACATAATTGAGATAGACAACAGGAAGTTGAAGGAATCTCTTCTGGATGTACAGTGTAGGTCTATGCAAGACAATCTGGTTTTTACAGGGATAGCAGAGAAGGAGAGCAAGGACTGTGAAACAGTCATAAGGGAGTTTATGTCAGACCAGCTAAGACTGCCTAGGGACACTGTTCAGAACATCACCTTCTCTAGAGTACACAGAATGGGAAAACCCTCAGGGGACAGACCACGGGCAATAGTGGCTCGTTTTGAGCATCACCAGTGTAACAAGTGTCAAATGAACATTGTTTATTATTTTATTAAGGATTGAAATGTCACCAAATCCTGTTTACAAATGTTTACAAGTTCACGTTCGAGAGTTTTGCACTTCCGGGTCAAGTATGGCGCGCATTGGCGCGTGTTAGAAGCAACCTTCCGGTTTGGGTTCAGTCTGCAACAAGCACCCAATGTGAAAGGTATGTTAATTATTGTAGCGCGCAGCACTTTTATGTTTTACACTGTTGTATATATATATTGTATGAGAATTGACTGTTAACAGATAATAATGACTCAATAGTGTTGTGATGAGTGGTGTGGTTATATTATATGCACAATTGAAGGTTTTAGCCGGTGTATTTCACAGAGGCAATATAGTCAACCTATTGTTCTCTGTCAACAGACTTGACGAGTATATTGTGACGCTGTTCCTTTGTGATATTTCCACCACTCGTTTCATGCAGGTATGTGCCTTAAGACGTTGATTTATTGTGTAATGTAATTGTTTCCAGTCTGCAACAAGCACCCAATGTGAAAGACTTGACGAGTATATTGTGACGCTGTTCCTTTGTGATATTTCCACCACTCGTTTCATGCAGGTGGCTCTCCATTGCAGACCACGAATAAATGATGAACAGTTGTCCATGTGTGCTGACTCGTCACTAAGCATCACGCCCAGAACACAACGCAGGAGACACATGTGTTGGCCAGGCCTACACACAGACAGAACAACCGTTACAGTGGAGCCGATGACCCGGATTCATCAAAGGAGAACGACATCAATCGTTTCGCCGGAAAGCTGCAGTCCCCACAGACAACACAGCCCTCATCATTGGTGAGACGCTGCCCTCTAGTGGCCGGTGATAAACTTTTCACCCTACGTGTTCCCAGGGACTGCAAGGTATGTCACAATAAACAGTGAATGGCCCTGGAGAGGTGGACAGTCCACTGTTTTGTAAATTGTGAATAAGGACAATTAAAAAGGACAATGAACTTGTGAAGAAGAAAAAAACCATGAAGATGATGATGCCAGTGAATGTGCAGAAGACATTTAGGTATTAATTGTATATATAATATATAGGGGGTTATTGACTTGATTGGTTAATCTCTTATGTAATTTCATTCCTATTCATTTTTTATTTTTATTTTCTCTACTACAGTATTTAGAAGCTGAACAGGTTATTTAATTTCTTTTTCTTCTGTTAAGCCAAAGCACCTAAGGGTGAGAGTAGGACCATGGCAGAGGGTGGTAATACAGATGTGGTACTGGATATAGAATTGGATGTGGGGGGGGGGGGTTACAATCGGCTCTCAGACACAGAAGCACCAGGACCAGATCCAGTCACATTTGACACTCCACAGCTTACCTCCACGAGGTATGTAAATCGTGCCAGGCCAAGTCTACCACCAGTTAATGTGCGGCTAACAGGTGAACGGCCAGAGTTAGGGTATGTGGACCGTGCCGGGCCAAGCCAATCACCAGTTAGTGAGCGGCTAACAGGTGAACAGCCAGAGTTATGTGCACTCATCACACAGTTGGCAGAAAAGATTGGTGAGTCCATCACAGCTAAGCTGCAGTTTAGCAGGAGCACAGACAGTATTAGGTCTGTTGAGCATCCCTCAGAGGTGACAGTGCCACACAGAATAGTCGTGCACTCAGACGCCAGAGAGCCCCCTATATTCAGGGGTGATAATTCAGACAAATTCACTGTTTATGAGTGGGAGAATTTGGTTACCTCGTACATGAGGAAACGAGCCACTCCCGTTAGTGAGCAATCACAGGAGATTCTATCTAAGCTCATGGGTAAAGCAGGGGATGTGGTAAGGATAAAGTTGCGTAACAACAAGTCTATTGACCACACAAGGAACCCTCACATGATTTTTGACATACTAAAACAACATTTTAGTGAACTCTCATACTCGAGCATGCCCCTGGCGGACTTTTATAGTACACTACCAAAGCCAGGCGAAGATGCTATGGAGTTTTGGATCAGGCTAAATAGGACAGTGGAAGTGGCTGATGAGTGCTTGAGGAGGCAAGGCCGTAGTATTGAGGACCCGAGTCACGAGGTTAGCATGATGTTTATCAAACACTGCCCCGATCAGTCACTCACTAATGTTTTTAAGTTCAAGTCTTCTGGGCAATGGTCTGCTTGCGAGATCCAGGAGAGACTCGATGAGCACATGCAGGACAGGAAGTCTCGAACTGCTGCAGGGGGACCGTTCGAGTTAGGTACGGTAGAGCGCAGGGTCCGTTCCCAGTGTCATGTGCCTATAGTCAGTGACGCACTAGTATTGAGTGCAACAGCATCGCTGTTTCCGGCACCGTCCCCAGCACCCACAGATGGTTCCGGAGGTGACCATGACTACATGAGGAGTCTAGTGGGTTTGTTAGACCGCCTAGTTACAGTGCAGACTCAAGTGCCGGCCAGCGCCACAGCTCGGGTGCCTGACACACAGCGCCGGCTGTGCAGAGTTTGTAATTCTCCTGACCATTCCACTCTTTCCCACTGCAGAGGGAAGAACGGATGTCTAGGATGTTTGTCTCCCAGGCATTGGAAGAGGGATTGTCCTCAGCAGCACAACCAGCGGCAGACTCCGCCCAGTGACAGCACTGGTGGTCAGTCTCGTCATTTAAACCACTAAACTCACACCTAGAGAGGGGTGGTGTGAGTGGTATGGATGAATCCCTCGCTGATGTCTCTGATCTTGCTCACTTGTATGAAGACAAGTGTGCCAAAGCACCTAAGGGTTCTCGCACGATCATTCAAGCAACTCAAAAGATTCAAGCTTTCAGTGACCTGTTTTATGCTTCAGTCCTTGTCAACCAGAGTGTTCAGCTTAAAGGCATGTTGGATACTGGCTCTATGTCATGCAGTATCAGTGAATATGCAGTAGAGAAGCTCCGCTCTGGGGGTGTTTTACCTGGGAAGCAGCAGCCTGAAGAGAATATTGTTTTGATTGGCTGTGGTGGTCTGGAGACGAGGCCTGATGGTTTTTATGATTTAGACATGCAGCTTTATGGTGTCTCGTTTACTGTACCCACTTTAGTCGTGCCTGGTCAACATGATGACCTGATAGTTGGCACGAATGTCCTTAAACATGTTACTCACATCCTGAAGGGTGGTAGTGAGTACTGGGATCTCACATCGAGACCAGAGCCTCAGTCGAGTCCGGAGGTAGAGCAGTTTCTGTCCATGTTTACGAACGTGGAGCGCTGGAGGGGTGGTACGGTTCCCGAGAGAATTGGTACCGTGAAGCTCACCCAGGCCGTGACGCTCTTACCGAGACACGAACACTTAGTCTGGGGCAGACTCCCTGCTAAGGTGCCTATGTCACCTGGGAGCACTGTAATCGTGGAGCCAACAGACTCCAAAGCTATGCCACGAGGTGTTCTTGTGGGTCGGCTCGTTACACCACTCTGGGGGGATAGGTGGGTGCCCATGACTGTTGTCAATCCGTCTGACAAACCTATCACACTAAAAAGGAACTGCAAGTTGGCTGATGTTTCAGTGTGTTTGGCGATTGAGGACTTGGATGCTTTTCAGGGACTGCAGGCAGTTTCAGAAAGGCGAGAGCCTGACGCCCCAGGTTGTGCCAATCCTCTGGCCTCGCCGGCTAGGAGTTTGTCAGAGCTTGGGCTCGGTGACATTGACATCAGTTCTTGCCAGGTCAGTGAAGCCTGCAAGTCCCAGCTTGTGCAGTTGATAACTGAATATAGCGACATCTTTTCCAAGGACTCGTTAGACTGTGGTGAGGTCAAGGGATACACTCATCGCATCCGTCTTGTGGATGAGCGCCCCTTTCGATTGCCCTACAGGAGGGTCCCCCCGGCTCACTATCAGAAGCTGAGACAGGTTCTCACTGATATGGAGGAAAAGGGGATTATCAGGAAGTCCTCGAGTGAGTACGCTTCACCTCTTGTAATGGTCTGGAAAAAGGACGGGGGGGGTTCGCATCTGCACTGATTTCAGATGGTTGAATGCGCGCACCCTGAAGGACGCTCACCCCTTGCCACACCAGTCTGATTGTCTTGCCGCGCTTGGGGGCAATTGCCTTTTTAGTACGATGGATCTTACCTCTGGCTTCTTTAACATCCCAATGCATGAGGATGACAAGAAGTACACGGCTTTCACGACCCCCCTCGGGTTGCATGAGTACAATCGCATGCCACAGGGTCTATGTAATAGCCCTGCAGCCTTTATGAGAATGATGACTGGAATCTTTGGGGACATGAACTTTACAAAACTGTTGTGTTACCTTGACGATCTCCTGGTCTTCGCACCGTCAGAAGATGAGGCCCTGTCTAGGCTCCACACCGTGTTTCAGAGATTGAGGGAGAACAACCTGAAACTGGCTCCCAAGAAGTGTCACCTGCTGCAGCAGGAGGTTAGGTTCTTGGGCCATGTGGTCGGTGGTGGGGGCGTGTCTGTTGATCCCTCCAAGGTGGAGGTTATCTCCAACATGACAGTACAAGATCTCATGGAGGTTGATGGGTGCACACCCTCTGTCCGTAGGATCAAGTCGTTTCTCGGGATGGTATTCTACTACCAGAATTTCCTCCCAAACTGCTCTGCTGTTGCGAAGCCATTGTTCGCCCTTACGGCTGGACAAAAGAGGAAGGGGAGGTCCCCTAAGGACAAGAAACCACCTGGCAGCTTTCGTAGGCTCACCCCTGCCGACTGGACAGCGGTCTGTGGGGAAGCTTTCGATAGGCTGAAGACAATGTTACTGGAGTGTGTTGTGCTCGCCCATCCAGATTTTGAGGAGCCTTTTGTCCTCTCAGTTGATGCGTCATTGGACGTACTTGGCGCTGTGCTGTCGCAGGTACCTCGAGGTGAGTCTAAGGCCAGGCCTGTCGCTTTTGCAAGCAAGACCCTCAGTGCTTCACAGCGTAAGTATCCAGCTTATAGACTGGAGTTCATGGCCTTGAAATGGAGCATATGCGAGAAGTTCAGCCATTGGCTGAAGGGTCAGAGATTCACAGTTTGGACGGACAATAACCCGTTGACTTATCTGCTTACGAAGCCAAAGCTCGACGCATGTGAGATTCGCTGGGTGTCTAAACTTGCGTCTTTTGACTTTGATCTCAAACACCTGCCAGGGAAGAAGAATGTGGTGGCGGACGCTTTGAGTCGTGACCCGTTCGCTAAGCATGTTAGTCAGAGGTTATTGAGGGAGCCGTACCCGGCTCTTGTGCAGGAAGCGGGGGCAGTTGAGGGGGACTCTGTGCAGGATGTTTTCAGGATCAGTTGTCAGTCCCAGACGGTGAGTAGCTCACTACTCGGGATGCTTGTGGGACAGATGAGATCAGAGCCCTTTGTCAGTCTAAATGTGATTGGATTGGTGCTGCTGAGTCCAGAGCGCTGGGTTTGGTCCAGAACATCCAACATATGTCCGAGGGCCAGGATGTTTTACCGATGTTTTCAGTTGAGGAGCTCAGGTTGAGCCAGGAACGGGACACTTGCATCTCTAGGGTGCTACCCTTTGTCGCTGTTCGGAAGCGACCATCTAGACGGGAGAGGCACGGCGCTGACCAGAAGGTTCTCAGACTGTTGAAACAGTGGGACAAACTGGAGGTCCGTGATGGTGTCCTGTACCGCGTGACAAGGGACCAAGTGTCCAAGCAGAGGAGAACTCAGTATGTGCTGCCGCTGAGTCTGAAGGACAAGGCATTGTCTGGCATCCATGATCTGGCGGGTCAACAGGGCCAGGATCGCACTCTTTCTCTTGCCAGGCAACGTTTTTATTGGCCAGATATGGAGAGGGATGTCAGGGCATATGTCAGGTGTTGTCAAAGATGTGTGTATGGGAAGTCCCCGGAGCCTGCTGCTCGTGCGCCCCTTGAAAGTATCAAGAGCTCCGCGCCGATGCAGTTAGTGTGTATGGATTTCTGGTCCGCTGAGGACAGCAATCAGCGGTCAGTGGACGTGTTGGTGGTGACTGACCATTTCACCAAGTTGGCGCACGCGTTCCCATGCGCTAATCAGACGGCGAAGCAAGTTTCCAGAAAGCTCTGGGACAACGTGTTTTGCGTGTACGGGTTCCCTGAGAGAATACACGCAGATCAAGGTGCCAATTTTGAGAGCAATTTGATTGCTGAGCTCCTCAGGTTGGCGGGAGTGGCCAAATCCCACACAACGGCCTATCATCCCATGGGTAACGGTGGGACAGAGCGATTTAACCGCACTCTGGGGAACATGCTCCGCTCTCTCCCGCTGCGGAGGAAGCACCAGTGGCCGCAGCAGGTCCAGACACTCACGTTTGCTTACAATGCCACTGTTCATGAGACTACGGGTTACGCGCCTTTCTTTTTAATGTTTGGCCGCGTCCCTAGACTACCAGTGGATGTCATGTTCAGGCAGGTCTTGAATGACCCTGGAGTTGTTGATTACGATTCCTATGCTGGCTCCCTGCTTTCGTGTCTGAAGAGTGCCATGGAGATCGCTCAGAAGCACTCCACCGTTGAGCAACAGCACCAGACCCGACAGTACAACAAGCGTGTCAAGGGTACTTACCTGTCTGTGGGGGATCGGGTTCTGGTAGCAAATCAGGGAGAGCGGGGAAAGCGGAAGTTGGCTGACAAATGGGAGGATGGAGTGTATACGGTTGTTGGTGTCAACCCCAGTATCCATGTCTATAAGATTCAGGATGTAGGGGGGCGCACAAGGGTAGTGCACAGGAACCGATTGCTGGAGGTCAACTTCTTGCCTTTTCCTGAGCTAGAGCAGGGGGAGGACGCCAGTGAAATTGGTCAGGCGTTTGATGACGGAGAGTCCGATGAGGGGGACTGTGATAGTAGTGACGGTATGGATTCTGTATCTGGAGTTTGGTCTGAGGGCAGTGTTGCACATGACCTGACCGACTCTGTGGAGGTAGAGGGGCCTGTGGTCTCGTCACTTACAAACTCTTTTGACTCTGTGTTGGCTGTGACAGATGGGTTAGGTCAGGTTAGCCCAGTAGCCAGTCCTGTAGGGGCCACTGCTCAATGTACACCTGACACACAGGCACAGCACACAGAGGCTTCTCACTCACCTGACATAGTTGTCATAGCTCACACCGATTCAGATGCAGAGGCTTCTCACTCACCTGACATAGTTGTCACAGCTCACACTGATTCAGATGCAGGGGCTTCACACTCACCTGACATGGGTGTTGCGGTTCCCACTGATTTACACCCTCACGTAGGGAGTGATGGTCGGGTTAGGACACGTACAGGGAGAGTAGTGAGATCAGTGAACAGGTTGATAGAATCTATGGTTCAGATGCCATTTCTGAGGGGGGTGACGAGTTGAGTTGTGGTGGAGGTTAGGGTTCACCAAAGCCAGTTTTTTCTTTTGTATTGCTGGGTTGAGTAGGTGTCTATCAGACAGCTTTGAGGGCCATGAGTTGTGTGGCGTATCAGGCGTCATATTAATCTAGGGGAATTTTGAGACCTGATCAATCTTTTTTATTCTCTGAACCTCTAATGGGGGGTGACTTTTGAGTCGAATGGGGGACTAGGTCCTTTTTCTCTGGTGCCAGGTCTAGGTCAGTGGTAGACTATCTATTTTCTTTTTTCTCTTTTTATATCCCTCTTGCTCTGCTGACACAGGATGTTGGTGAAATTTCAGGAGGGGTGAATGTAACAAGTGTCAAATGAACATTGTTTATTATTTTATTAAGGATTGAAATGTCACCAAATCCTGTTTACAAATGTTTACAAGTGGTTACAATTGTTTATTATTTCTTTATACCAAAGACACTTTTATCTGAACGTAACTTGGGAAAGTTCACGTTCGAGAGTTTTGCACTTCCGGGTCAAGTATTAGCGCGTGTTAGAAGCAACCTTCCGGTTTGGGTTCAGTCTGCAACAAGCACCCAATGTGAAAGGTATGTTAATTATTATAGCGCGCAGCACTTTTATGTTTTACACTGTTGTATATATATATTGTATGAGAATTGACTGTTAACAGATAATAATGACTCGATAGTGTTGTGATGAGTGGTGTGGTTATATTATATGCACAATTGAAGGTTTTAGCCGGTGTATTTCACCGAGGCAATATAGTCAACCTATTGTTCTCTGTCAACAGACTTGACGAGTATATTGTGACGCTGTTCCTTTGTGATATTTCCACCACTCGTTTCATGCAGGTATGTGCCTTAAGACGTTGATTTATTGTGTAATGTAATTGTTTCCAGTCTGCAACAAGCACCCAATGTGAAAGACTTGACGAGTATATTGTGACGCTGTTCCTTTGTGATATTTCCACCACTCGTTTCATGCAGGTGGCTCTCCATTGCAGACCACGAATAAATGATGAACAGTTGTCCATGTGTGCTGACTCGTCACTAAGCATCACGCCCAGAACACAACGCAGGAGACACGTGTGTTGGCCAGGCCTACACACAGACAGAACAACTGTTACACCAGCAGAAGGAGCTTGTCAAGGGTAGGGGCAGGGAGTTAAAGAACACCACCTTTGGCATGAACGACCAATTTCCTCCCGAGATCAATGGAAGACGTAAGCTATTATATCCTATCATGAAAGAACATCGAAGCCTAAACAAACATGTCGCCCTTGTAGTGGATAGACTATATATCAACAACCAACTGTTTAGGGATTCCAGTATCACTCCCTGGTTATTCTGAAACCCATTGAGACTATTGCTTTATGGTCGGTAGGCCTACTGATACTTCCTGTATTAAGCTAGGCTTGCATAATGGTTTGGTTATAGCTCATATCAATGTGTGTAGCCTGAGAAATAAGTGCTATGAAATTGAATGTATGGTCAAAGCTAACTGGATTAATATCCTTGCCATCTCTGAAACACACCTTGATGATTCCTTCTCTGATTCTGCTGTAACTATAGAAGGTTTTAATATTTTTAGAAAAGATAGAAACAGGTTTGGTGGGGGTGTGGCAATCTATGTTCAGAATCAATTACCTGTCAAAACACGATATGATCTGATGAAGGACAACATTAAAGCTATCTGTGTGCAGGTTCACCTGCCCTATCTCAAACCAATTCTAGTTTGCAGTTTCTACAGACCTCAGAGTGCAAATGCTACATATGTTAATGATTTGTGTGATATGTTCGATAGGATATCGGACGAAAACAGAGAAATATTCTTACTTGGGATATGAATGACGACTGGTTGGGAAAGCCATGTACCAATAGGAACAAGGTGCTCTCTATATTACATACTTGTAATCTGTCACAAATTGTCAATCTTCCCACTAGAATAAGTATAGATAAGGATGGTAGCATTTCATCTACATGTATTGATCATATTTATACAAACGTGCCAGGCCAATGCTCAAAGGCAGTCTCTGTTCCTGTAGGTTTCAGTGACCACAACATCATAGCAGTCTCCAGAATGACGAAGGTCCCAAAAGCCAAAACAAAAATTATTGTCTCACGGTCATATAAGAGTTTTAACGTAGAAGGTTTTATTAATGAAATGTCGGGTATAAACTGGGAGGAGGTATGTTGTGAGGATGACCCAGAGGTTGCACTGGACTTATTTATGTTGAGGTACATGAGTGTAGCAGATAAACATGCTCCTTTAAAAAAGTTCACAGTCAGAAACAAATCAGCCCCATGGATAGATAGTAGCTTAAGGATTTTAATGAATGAGAGAGACATAGCCAAAAAAGCATCAGTGTGTTCCAGTTCTGCAGATGACAGACAAAAGTAGCTACCGTTCCTTACGTAATCAAGTCACAAAGTTAAATAAGGTGAGAAAAAGGGAATATTTTAAACAATGGTTATATGATGTGAGAAATGATGGTAAAAATCTATGGAATGTTTTAAATCAAATTATTTACCTTTTGTTGAGTCATATGGAATTGTCCTAACCAAACCATGTGATATTGCCAACCATTTTAATGATTTTTATGTAAGTAAGATATCTCAGCTCAGGCAGGGAATGCACATCTCAAACAATACAAAATCAAATGACATAATTAAGAATATCATAATGAAAGATAAAGGGTGTAAATTTGATTTTAAACAGGTTGAGGTTAGTGATATTGAAAGGTTACTCCAGGCTCTACCTGACAGCAAGTTAGCTGGCACAGACAACTTGGATAGTAAATTATTGAGAATTACTGCTACGATCATAGCAAGTCCAGTGTGTCATATTATTAATAGATGTATACAAGTGGGACTATGTCCAAAGAGATGGAAGGAGGCTAAGGTTACTCCTTTACCCAAAGACTCCAAATCAGTTTTTTATGAGGGCAACTCCAGACCTATTAGCATTTTACAAGTTTTAAGCAAAATCATGGAAAAGTGTGTTTTTGCACAAATCCAAGAATATTTTCAGTTTAACAGTCTGGCTACAGAGTCTCAACATGCATACAGAACTGGTCACTCCACATCGACTGCTCTAGTTCAGATGACTGACGACTGACTGTTTTTAGATTTCAGTGCTGCATTTGATGTGCTTGACCATTCTCTCTTGATTGATAAACTTAAATGTTATGGTTTTAATCCCCTGGCTTTGATGTGGATGCAGTTATCTGTCCTCCAGATCTCAGCAGGTTTATTTGAATGGCAGCCTGTCTAGTAGTAGAAGTTTGGAGTGTGGTGTTCCACAGGGGAGCTCCCTAGGGCCTCTGCTCTACTCAGTGTTCACCAATGACCTACCGTGGGCTACTAAGAATGCCAAATTGGTCCAATATGCAGATGATTCCACCTTGTATTATGCTTCTCCATCAAAAGCAGAGAACTTAATGATGTGAATGATTGGATAGTAGCTAACAGGCTTGTACTGAACATCTCTAAGACAAAAAGCATGGTGTTTGGATCGAGGCATGGGTTGTCTTGTAACCCAAAGCTTATTTTAAATTCATGTAACTCCATCGTTAAGCAAGTTGAAAGCGTTAAGCTCCTTGGAGTGACACTGGATAGTACTCTATCTTGGTCAAACCACATCACTAACATTGTCTCAAAGATGGGAAGAGCTGTAGGCATTGTTAGAAAATTTGCTTCTTTTGTTGATCGTCCTCTTCTATACGTCAGATTATTCAGAGACTAGTCCTGTGTCATGTTGATTATTGTTCGGTGATCTGGTCATCTGCCACCAAAGGTGAGATCAGGAGACTACAGGTAGTCCAGAACAGAGCAGCACGGTTGGCTTCGGGTTGCCCACTAAGGTCCAATGTCAACCGTATGCATGCTGGTCTCTCCTGGCTCACAGTTGAAAAAAGGTTATCATCTAACTCACTTGTATTGTGTAAATCAGTCATTAACAGCAAGACTCCATATTTTGTGTTTGAGCAACTTGTTTACAGAAGCTCTATACAAGACCATAATACAAGAGGGGCCAGAAATGGTCAGTTTGTACTCCCTCGTCCTAGAACCAATGCTTTAAAGCGGTCTTTTATTTATAGGTGCATAACACTCTGGAACCTACCTAGTTATCTCTACACTTTTAGTAAATCGATTTTTAAAAAGAAACTCAAATCTCAATTACAGCTGTTGCCTTAATGTGTATTGCATTTGTGTATGGATTTTTGCCTATTAGCCTACAAGTTCTCATTTTGTATCTTTAAAAATGGATATTTATTGTATGTTTTTAGTTAATTGTTTTGTTTTTTTATTTCTATCTATAGCATCTGTGAAAGTATCTTATTTGCTATATACTAAATCCTTGTTTTTATCTTTTGTATTGATCTATGCATTAACTGTTTTATGTATTGTGTTGTGTGGACCCCAGGAAGACTAGCTGGGAGCCATGGCACCAGCTAATGGGGATCCTTAATAAAAACATTAAAACATTACTTACATACAGAGTAGGTGGGTAGGGCATTCCACATTGATGTGGCATAATTGCTAAACGTGTTTAGTCCCTTGTTTGAGCCGAATCTGGGTTTAAGATTTGTGGAGCTCCCTCTGGTGTTGTGGTCGTGGTATTCACTGACCTTTGGGAAGTATTTTGACATGTACATGGGTACCTTAGTGGTGTAGTGCAGGGGTTCTCAACCTTTCTGCTGCCAAGGCACCCCCCCTGTGTCCAATAAAATATTTGGATAAGTGTGACCATTTCTCAAAAACAGAAAATCATGTATTTCTTTTAAATACAGAAAAGGATCACCAAGTTACCATTTCTCAAGAAATATAAATAAATACAGAAGATAAGCACTTGTTCACTCAGTGGACATTTCTAGCTCAATGCGAGGTCTGCTGCTGCTGCTGGCTAATAATACGGTCAATACATGGGGAGATCTTTGACAAGGCAACACGCATGTCATCCTCGAGGCTCAACTTGGCCCTATATTTTGTTTTCAGAGCTGTCATGGATGAAAAGCCAGCTTCACACAGATATGTGGTGCTGAATGGTATCAACACCTTAACTGCTGCATCATGAGATACTTGGTACTCAGCTCCACACTCAGACCACCATGTTTCCAGAGGCACTTCACTGAAACCAGCTCTCCAGGTGGTATCAGATTAGATTTCAATGAGTTCTTCCAAGAGTTTGGATTGAGATGTGTCAGGAAGCTTTGTCTCAATGTTGTCTGTAAAGGGGTTCTTTATCCAGAGTAACTTGGTGATCCTTTTCTGTGTTTTATTAAATAATGATTTTCAGGGTGCCAGGGTGGTGCACGGCCGTCCCGGGTTCGACTTCCGGACCCGGCGACCTTTGCCGAATGTCTTCCCCCATATCTCTCTCCCATCCTTCCTCTCTGCCGGACTTGTCCAATAAACAAATGAAAAAACTACCAAAACATATTTAAAAGAATTATGATTTTCAGTTTTTGAGAAATGGTCAAACTTATCCAAATGTGGTATTTTCATGGAAAACAGTGCAGCTGCAACAGATAGCACTTTAGTGATCATTTTCTTTAATCATATAAAAAAATATATATATTTTTTTTTGAGAAATCTCAAGGCACCCCTGGCAGCTCTCTGAGGCACCCTAGTGTGCCTAGGCACCCCTGTTGAGAACCGCTGGTGTAGTGTATCTTGTAGACCAGGCCCATTGCAAGTTGCTGTACTCTGTCGTCTACTCTAAGCCATCCTAGGTTGTCAAAGTGGGCAGGGGTGAGCTGGGTTCTAGGAGTAAGGTCAAGCAGTAGTCTGACCAGTTTGTTTTGTGAAGTTTGTTATTTAGTTTTTAGCGCCTTTGAGGTGCTTTGGTACCATGAGGTGCAAGCATAGTCGTAGTACCCTTGAATGAGTGCTCCTGCCAGAGTCTTCAGGGTATTCTTGTTTACCAGAGAGGAGATCCGGTACAAGAATCTAGTTCGTTGGTTGACTTTTTTTTATTACATTGGATGCCATTTTGTCACAGGAAAGATTTGCCTCTAGGATGGAACCTATATGTAATTTCATCTTTCCTTGTGACAATATTGTCACCCACTGTAACTGAGAAGCCGTCGGTCTTGCTGAGTTTGTTATTTGAACCGAAGAGAATGGAATCTGTTTTACCCAGGTGTAATGATAGTTTGTTATCAGCGAGCCAGGTGCAGATTTTGCCTAGTTCTGAGCTGAGGGTTTTTTCAACCTGTAACTTGTTCTTGTCAGAGACCAGCAGGGCTGAGTCGTCCGCAAACAGGAACAAGTTGCAGTCACAAGCTGACGACATGTCATGTGACTGGAGGTCCTCCTGAGTCCTGAGTCTGTGGATATATGTTTCAAGCTGCCATAAAGTCACTAGACTTGTACAGTGTTCAGTCATTATAGCCCAGGAACTCCAATGAACATGTATCCATTTAGGTACTGAGAATAACTGTATGAATGAATTAATTAATGAAAACTTTATTTAACAAACAGATTGCAGAATGGGTACAATACAGTACGGCTCAATACACACAATTGTTAAGGGGATGCATGATTGATTGATTGAATTGATTGAAAATTGTATTAACAGATTGCAGAATGGGTACAATACAGTACAGCTCAATACACACAATTGTTAAGGGGATGTGTCGCGGGTGGGGGTATGTGTGTGTCTGTGTGTATGGAGCGGTGGGATCTACCCATGGGAGGTCCCTCTCTTGCGTTACAGGCTGTGCTGTTGGAGTAAGCTGATTGGCTGGCTGGCGCATAAGGGGCGGTGCCCTGGAACCCCGCGAACTCGCTCAAAAGGGAGGCGAGTATTGTCAGCTGGGGGCGAGACACAGAAGGACGAGACCCGGAGCAGAGGAGGAAAGAGAAACCAGAGGACGCCGACTGGTGATATTGCTGGTACACACAGCGCTATTGCTGCTTCCTTGAACGAAAACGGGCGGTAACAGAGGACGCAGGGCTGTAGGAGTACGAGGACACGCGACTCTTTTGGGTTTGTACTTTTCCTCCAGTGGAACCAGTTCATATCGGCGACTGCGGTGTTTCCCCCCCGCAGTGGAAACGGGTGGAGCTTCAGACCGGAGAGACATTATCGCCACACCGGGCGCCGTGAGTAAAGAACGCAAGACAGTAGAATACGTGCCTGACAAGCGAACTGTTTCCCGAGTGGTAGTCAAGTCAAGTCAAGTCAAGAGTTTTATTTGTCACGGCATACGAGTATACAGTGAAATGCGGGTGGTCTTGCCCGCAACGATGTGCAATACAGTGGTACAACATATAATAGAATCCAATACAAAAAACATTGTGCAATAACAGGTAACAGGCAACATGGTGTGACATCTCGGCATTTGTACATAGTTATTTACAGAGTATATAGGACATGCTAGGTAGCTTTGGTATTGCAATACACTGTTACTGTTGCTAATACTAGTTTAAAGTGGCCTTTCCTTTTGGCAATAAGTGTGGGTGTGTGCGGCATGAGTGTGTGCCCGCTCATGTTAAAGTGTCAAAGTGGCTGCTAGTGTGTGAGCGTGCACAGCATGCGTGTCGTGTGTGTGCTCATGTGTGCTTATGTGTGGATAGTTCAGTGTTCTGTGGTACTCAATGTTCATTGTTCAAGACTCTGATGGCCTGGGGGAAGAAGCTGAGCCTAAGCCTCTCTGTCCTAGTAGCTGGGGTTCGCAGGCGTCTGCCTGACCTCAGCAGCTGAAACAGGCTGTTATTGGGGTGGTGGGGGTCTTTCATTATTCTGCAGGCTCTGGATTTGCACCTCTTGTTGTATAGAACCTGTAGGGGAGGTAGTGCAATACCCGTGGTACGCTCGGCTGAGCGCACCACTCTCTGTAGGGCCTTCTTGTCCTGTGCCGTGCTGTTTCCATACCAGGCAGTGATGTTTCCGGTCAAGATGCTCTCTACAGCTCCTGAGTAGAAGGACTGGAGTATCTTCCCCGATACTCTGAACTTCCTTAACTGTCTCAGGTGGTAGAGGCGCTGTTTCGCCTTCTTTACTACTGTGTCTATGTGTGTTGACCATGTCAGATCCTCTGAGATGTGGACCCCCAGGTACTTAAAGCTGCTCACCCTGTCCACGGTAGCCCCGTTAATCATCAGTGGTGTGTGTGTCTCCTGCTGTCCTCTCCTATAATCCACGATCAGCTCCTTGGTTTTACCAATGTTCAGGAGCAGGCTGTTGTCCTGGCACCAGCGTTCCAGTACCTCAACCTCCTCCCGGTAGGCCTTCTCGTCGTTGTCCGAGATCAGCCCCACCACCACTGTGTCGTCTGCGAACTTCACTATGGAGTTGGAGCTGAACTTGGCCACACAATCGTGTGTGTAGAGTGAGTACAGCAGGGGGCTCAGAACACAGCCCTGGGGGGACCCGATGCTCAGGGTGATGGTGTTGGAGGTCTGACCCCCCACCCTGACCGCCTGGGGTCTTTCACTCAGGAAGTCCAGTACCCAGGCGCTCAGAGCGGAGCTCAGACCCAGCTCGATCAGCTTGTCCACCAGTCTGGTGGGGACTATGGTGTTGAACGCTGAGCTGTAGTCAATGAACAACAATCTCACATAGCCCCCCTTCTGACGGTCAAGGTGAGAGAGGGTGCTGTGCAGTACCTGGGAGACCGCGTCGTCAGTGGACCTGTTTGTCCTGTATGCAAATTGCATAGGGTCCATATCACTGGGGAGGGAGGCACAAATGTGGTCCTTGACCAGCCTCTCAAAACATTTCATGACCACAGAGGTGAGTGCCGCCGGTCTGTAGTCATTTGGACATGTTGGGGAGGGTTTCTTCGGTACAGGGATGATGGTAGACATCTTGGTAAATGAAGACATAGACGAACAGTGACTGCATTGGAATTAGGAATATTATTAGTAGCGTGAAGCTGAAGATTATCGGAACGGCATGCAGTAAAGCCAGTAAAACTGTCGAAGACTTGAACCTAGTATTGTGGATTCTCCATCCTCTGTGAACTACCTTTCTCTCTTTTCTAAATCATATGGAGGATATCTAATCCATTGTGCATTGTGACGAACCCGTGAACGGGGGGACCTGGCTCTTACTGACTGTGCCTTTCATTGAAGGCGGGAGGACATTATTGCACGCCTGGTGCTTGGAGTGCCTAAAACACCCTAGTACAGACAGAACAGTTTTTAGCCCGAAGGCGGGAGGGGCTACGGGAGCGGAATGATGTGGCGTCCTTCCGGCCCTCACCTTCGGGCCCCGGTTATCATTAACCTTTTTGTATTGTTTGTAACTCAGCGCTTCCACTGCCCCAAACCTAGGTTAGGATATAAGAGGAGTATTCTAGGCCTGGTCACAACCCCTAGCGGTAAACAGCACCCACTATCCTATCCAAACCCCCTTAATTTACTGTGTGAACACTTAGTGTGTATTTATCTACCTATATTCTCCCTAATCATTTGCCGTGGCTCCCCGAGGGATGGTGTGATATCGATACCTATTTAAGGCTGTTTACAGTGAACCGTGTGGTGTAGTGTGATTCTAAATTAACGTTTGATAGTCATAGACCCGTGTGCAGGGCAGACCCTTTTTCCTTCACGTGTGTAGTGGCTCAGGGGCGGGGATAGGTGGCGTGGGTGGGAGTAACAGTCTGGGGGTGGGTTTACGGGGCATTGAGCGCTTCCTCCTTTTAAACTACCCTAGGCTTAAGAGGCGTGGGTATTTTAATCTAGTCTAATAGTGTTTAGGTAGGTTTATGAATTTGTATCTTATGTATTAAAGTATTGCCTGTTTTTCTTAAATACCATTATGTAATAAAGTATTGCTTGTTTTTGCTAAACATTCTCTCCTTGTCTGTCTGTGGTTCTGGGGAATCTGTTGTGGTAGTTCAGCTGAGCTCTTTGGAAAGTACACCTGAGCGCTCGCCGCTTGCACTTCCTAGCTGTAGACTGGGGTGCTTTTCATTGGGGTCTGGTGACAGATGCAGACAGGAAAAAGACTTTCGTCTTGTTAACATCAGGGTCCCCCATTTTCAATTCATCATAACATACAGTGGCGGACTGGCCATCGGGACGTTTGTGGACGAATCCCGATGGGCCGGAACCAAAGTGGACTGGTCAAAAAAAAAAAAAAAAAAATAATTATAATTCCTTTTTACTTTTTTTTTTTTTTACTTTTTTTTTTTTGCCAGTGTGTGGGCCAGTGTGTGGGCCACTAATGTGGGCCGGTGTGTGGGCCAGTGTGTGGGCCAGTGTGTGAGTCGGTGTGTGGGCCACTAATGTGGGCCGGTGTGTGGGCCAGTGTGTGGGCCGGTGTGTGGGCCGGTGTGTGAGTTGGTGTGTGGGCCACTAATGTGGGCCGGTGTGTGGGCCGGTGTGTGGGCCAGTGTGTGGGCCGGTGTGTGGGCCAGTGTGTGGGCCAGTATGTGGGCCGGTGTGTGGGCCGGTGTGTGGGCCGGTGTGTGGGCCAGTGTGTGGGCCAGTGTGTGGGCCGGTGTGTGGGCCGGTGTGTGGGCCAGTGTGTGGGCCAGTGTGTGGGCTAGTGTGTGGGCCAGTGTGTGGGCCAGTGTGTGAGTCGGTGTGTGGGCCACTAATGTGGGCCGGTGTGTGGGCCAGTGTGTGGGCCAGTATGTGGGCCGGTGTGTGGGCCGGTGTGTGGGCCGGTGTGTGGGCCAGTGTGTGGGCCACTAATGTGGGCCGTAGGGTTGCCACCCATCCCTTAAAATACGGAATCGTCCCGTAATTGGAAACTAAAAGACCCGTTCCGTATTGAACTGATACGGGACGCCCTTTGTCCCGTATTTTAAGGTTGCCAGTTTAGTGAGAGAAATAAGCCAGCCGACCTACAAAAACAAGCTAAATTGTGTCCAAAAGTTGCGGAAAATAAACAGACTTGGCAACTCTGGTATGATGGGCGTGCGCTCAGCAGCTCACCGACCAATGAGAATTAGCGATTTCGCGTTGCTAAGAAGAGTTCTGTGCCGTTGTGCCAATCCTCCGTCTGCGCGCTGCGTGATTTCTTTTCGAAGACGCTTTGAAAATGTCTACAGCAGACACTGTGACTCCACCGTGTCCTAAAAAGACAAAACGGCTCCAGAAATACAGACCTGAGTGGGAAGAGGCAAATCCCTGGCTTGATGGCGTGCGTCAGTGGAGATGTTTACAAAGCAAACTGTAAAGTATGTAGGTGTTTTCTGTGGCGCATGGTGGACTGACTGACAGACAGCATGCCTCAGGAGAACAATATTCCCGAAATATAAGAACGCAAAGGACCCAAGCACCAGGGGCGGATTTAGGATTGTAGGAGATCCGGGGCTTAGCCCAGATGGCCCCCCCTTTTTTTCGTTTTTTTTTCTTAAAATTTTTTTTTGGCAGGCACAGGGTGGTTTGGAGGGGCTCAGGCACGACCCCCTCCACGACAGAATTTTTTTGAATTTAATGAACCTGTACGTGCAATTTCCTGCAATATAGAGCCTTCAATCTTGACCAATAAAGCTGCTCTTTTCACTATAAAACTCAGTTAACCATAACGTAGTTATGGTTAGATTTATATATTGGGGGGGGATATATCATATTTTTCATATAATCAAAAAGTGGTGGAGCAAGATCATACCTTTGCTCCTCCAAGTTCAATAGTGGGAGAGCAGAGATGCTCCGAATGCTCTTATGGCCAGGCGTCTATGATTCACTGATACAAAGTAAAATAGTGCAGTGCAATAAAATAGTTAGTAAAATAGAATAAAATAATGCAATAGTGCATTGCAATAAAATAGTTATCATCGTATTTTTTCGGGAGGCCGGTAAGGAGTGCATTACAGTAGTCGAGTTGGCTTGAGATAAAGGCATGGATCTGGTTTTCAGCGTCCTTTTGATTTATAAATGGCCGTACTTTAGCTATGTTTCTAAGGTGGAAGAATTAAGTTTTTGTCAACTTGTTGATTGTGATTTAAAGCTTAGGTCTGAGTCTACCATAACACCAAGACTTAACTCACTCAAATACAGTTAGCAGCTGGATAGACCACAGATGGAAATTAGCTTCTGCTAAATCTGGTGCAAACATATTTTCATGTAACAATGATGAATTGTAAAAAAAAAAAAAAAAAAAAAAAATCATTTTTTTTATTTTTTTTTTATTTTTTTTTATTTTTTTTTAAATAGATTCGGGGCTTTTCACAATACATCCGGGGCTTGAGCCCAGGTAGCCACCCCCTAGCTCCGCTCCTGCCAAGCACAGGTGTCACAGTTCTTCATAACTGAAACATCTCCTGAGATTGATTCGGTATGGGATATTACATCTTATTTATCTGGTTGTGTTTTTAACTAGATGTCAGTATTTCTATTTACCTGCCCTGGCAGCCAGGAGCCTACTCTTCTTTGCACATAATTTTTTATTAATCTTTTAATTTGGGTCACACAAGTGTTTCATTGTATTATTGTCCTCTTTCAGTAAAATTGTTCCCAGGCTTTGTTTTTACAGCACTTTATATTCATACAGTATTATGCTCAAGTTGAGGCTATAGTTCAGCCAATTTATTTAAACAATGTTAAATGCAAATAAAGCACTTTAAACTTTAAGTATGACTAAATGCTTTCTTGACTATATATAGTAACTGTTCCAAAATGCATAGATTTCTATGTATTTTAGGGGTTTGGGGGGCTAGCTCTTTTTAATATAAATGTCATAGATTGTTTTATTTAGATTTCATAGATTTCTATGCATTTCAGGAGTTTGGGGGGCTGGCTCCCCAAAATAATTAAATAACATAACCCTAAGCCTAACCCTAAAACCGAAATAAAGTTAAAAAAAAAATAGTGACAAAATCCGCCCATTTTCGCCCAAAAAACGCCCCAAAACTGCAACAAAAAAATTAGTGGGCCGGTGTGTGGGCCGGTGTGTGGGCTGGTGTGTCTGAATGTCCCGGGCTGAATTTGTGTCCCAGTCCGCCACTGATAACATATATGACATACATGACATACAGATACAGTACTGCTACATCTATACATTTATGACATACCAGATTTACAAATACAGTACTGTTTTTGATACAAGAAGAGTCTAAAAAAGAGAGTATATACATTTGACGAAGAAACTGTACATTGGAGGAGGTTGGTAGGTAGGAGGTTGGTAGGAGGGGTGGAGGGGGGGGGGGGTGGGGTGGGAACTGTACATTGTAGGTGGTGGGGTGGGGGGTGGGGGGTTGGGTAGGCGGGTAACTGTACATTGGATTATCGACTCAACCTTACTTGATCCCAAGAAGAGGGTCTTGTGTATTATTGGGTTTAATAGGACATTTATTGTACATGGGAGGGGGTTGCGTTAGGACATTTACAGGGGCCAGTTTCGAATTGCAGTCTCTCGTAGGTGCTCTTTGAGAGTGGTTTTGAAAGTGGGTAGTGATTCACATTCCTTTACAGCTGTGGGTAGGGCGTTCCACATTGATGTGGCATAATTGCTAAACGTGTTTAGTCCCTTGTTTGAGCCGAATCTGGGTTTAACATGATTTGTGGAGCTCCCTCTGTAATATTCATGCTTTGAATATATCATTTTACGACAGGCGCGCCAGGCGCACCTTCCTCTTATGTATACCTGACAAGGGGTCCTGACAGTCAGTTGGCTGCCAGCCGTGGATGGAGTTACACTCATGCTTACCTTTGAATAAACCTCTTAATCTAATCTCCTCGTCCTGAAGATTATTCTCTTTAAATCGAATACGACATGGTGTCAGAAGCGGGATGAACATGGATATCAACGGAGTCCCGTCGCCACGGATGAATTGGGATTCTCTGGACTTACCGGGAGAATGGAAGAAGTTCAGACAGCACACAGAGCTAATGTTTTCGGGCCCACTCAAGAAGAAAGGAGAGGACGAGATGTAGCTACCTGCTACTGTGGAGCGGAGAAAAAGTGAGAGACATTCACAACACATGGACTCTCAGTGCAGATGAAGCAAACGTATTGAAGAGCTACTATGACAATTTCGAAGCATACGTACTTCCAAGGAGGAATACGATTTTCGCTAGGTACAAATTCCATGAAAAAACCCAGCAACCTAGCGAGTCAGTTGAACAATTTGTCACTGCATTGAAACTACTCGTGAAGGACTGTGCATATGTGAACAATGATGAGATGGTTAGAGACCGTATAGTGTTTGGCATACACTCAGCAAAAGTAAGAGAGAAACTATTAAACGTTGGATCAGACTTGTCGTTAGACAAAGCGATAGATATAGCTAGAACCCACGAGCTAGCACAATCACAGATAAAGAGCTTTACTGGCGCCACGAGCAGCGCGCAGGAGCAGCTCGTACACGAGGTGCACAGACATGAACAGAAGAATAGCGCACAGAGGTACCGCCCCAGAACAGAGTGGACAGAGAGAGCGAACAGAGCGAGCGACACAGACACACGTAAGAACTGTGGATACTGTGGGAGCAGAGCTCACAAGGAAGGAGATAACTGTGTAGCTAGAGGGAAACAATGCACGAAGTGTGGAAAATGGAACCACTTTGCTAAAGTCTGCAGGGCCGATAGTTTCCAGAAAAAGTCAGTACACGAGATTAGCATGCGCTCTGAGTAAAGGAGAAGAGTCAGACGAACTATATGTAGACACCGTGACAGACAGACGGTTTGATGCAACAGAACAAGCCTTCGCAGACATACAAATAGGAAAACATGGCACAGAGCTTAAATTTAAGCTAGACACAGGTGCACAAGTAAATGTAATTCCTTGAGAGAGTATCACAGTTTAAAAGATAAACGCAAAGTACAGCCTACTTCACGCAGACTGACAGGATATGGTGGAGAGAAACTAGTGGTAAAGGGCACATGCACGTTAAAGTGTAAATACAAAGAGCGTGACATTTAAACAGACACACTGTAGCACCCACTCCACACACTTTATAGCACACACCCACTTTAAACAAACACACTGTAGCACCCACTCCCCACACTTTATATTTATTGATGAAGGATTGCACTACAACTCGTACACCTTACTGTAAATTGTACCTAAATTGTACCTCATCCCATTTCTGCTTTGCACTATATAGTACTGTACATTAGTACACTGCATAGTATTGTATATTATATGGTAACTCAGAACATTGTACATATGTCTATACCGAACACTGTGACCTCATTTTCTTCTTCTAAATTACATGCTATACTATGTTATTTGATACTATCTTGTCTAGCACAGTCTCTGGAGCGTAACAGTAAGAAGCATTTTGTATGAAAGTATTCTGTACTTCTGTATGACAACTATTAAAGAAACTTGAAACTTGAGAAACTTGAAACATGTTGTTAGACTTTTACATAGTAGACACTCAGGCACCCCCAGTTCTAGGTTTACAGGCATGCCTGAATATGGACCTCATTAAACTAGTGTTGTCAGTAAATGCCTACACAGATAAACAAACCATCATGGAAGACTACCACGACGTGTTTAAAGGGATCGGACTATTCCCAGGAGAGTGTCACATCCATATAGACCCAGACGCCACGCCAGTAGTCTGCCCACTGAGAAGGACACCGATCGCCCTGCATGGCCGACTGAAAAAGGAGCTACAGAGTATGGAAGACACACAGATCATCGCTAAAGTCATCGAACCAACGGAGTGGGTCAGTGCACTGGTCATTGTTGAGAAACCACGCACAGGCAAGCTCAGACTATGTTTGGACCCTAAGGAGCTAAACAAGGCTATCAAGCGCCCGCACTACCCTCTGCCGACACTAGAGGACATCACACCCAGACTAACAGGCGCACGCTATTTCAGCATACTGGATGCAAGGTCGGGATACTGGTCCATCAAGCTCTCCACAGAATCATCGAAGCTGATGACGTTCAACACACCGTTTGGACGATACAGATTCCTACGATTACCATTTGGGCTCGCCCAGGACGAGTTCCAACGGAAAATCGACGAGACATACGAGGGACTGAGCGGAGTAGCAGCTATAGTAGACGACATCCTTGTCTATGGCACGACCAGAGAGGAACACGATAAGAATCTACATGCAATGTTGGAGAGATCACGGGAGAGAGGCGTTCGGCTCAACGCAGACAAGTGCACCATCGGAGCCACCGAAGTGAGCTACTTCGGGCACGTCCTTTCAGCTGACGGCATGAAGCCTGACCCAGGCAAGATAGCTGCCATCAAGGAGATGGAGGCGCCAAAGAGCCGTGCAGAACTGGAGACCATGCTAGGTATGGTCAACTATCTGGCGAAATTCGCCCAGAGCCTCTCCGAGATCAACGCACCCATGAGACAGCTGCTTAAACAATCGAATGAGTTCCTGTGGGACGCGCAGCACGACGCTGCATTCCAAAAGATGAAAGACATACTTACCAGTGAACCGGGGCCAGTCCTCATTTACTTTGACCCAGATAAGGAGCTCAGTTGCAAGTGGACGCATCAAAGTATGGTCTGGGTGCTGTGCTGATGCAGGAAGGAAGGCCTATTAGCTACGCATCCAGATCACTCACGGACAGCGAGGTCAACTATGCACAAATCGAAAAGGAGATGTACGCAGTCCTTTATGGATTCAAACGCTTCCACCAATATGCCTATGGTCGCCATGTTGTGGTGCAATCTGACCATAAGCCCCTGGAGTCGATCATGAAGAAGCCGATCGCCGCAGCCCCACCGCGGTTACAGAGGATGATACTACAACTACACAAGTACAACTTCACGATCGTGCACCGCCCTGGGAAAGACATCCCAGTTGCCGACACGCTGTCCAGGAAGTCACTCACCTCTCACGACGACGGTCTCAGTGAAGGGATGGACCTTCAGGTACACATGGTGTACAACAGCTTACCTGTGCACGACGACAGGCTACAGGAGATCAGAGAAACAACAGACAATGACACACAGCTAAAGCTGCTCAGCCAGGCTATCCTGGAGGAAAGAAAACAATGCCCCCAGAACATCACTGAATACTGGAATCACCGAGATGAACTATCCAAGACGAATGGAATCATTTTCAAAGGGGAGAAAATAGTCATCCCTACCAGCCTCAGAGGAGAGATGCTGATCAAGATCCATGCAGGCCACATGGGAATGGAAAAAAGAGCACGAGACATCATGTTCTGGCCTGGAATGGGTAGACATATAGAGCAAGTCGTGGAAAAGTGCTCAA
Organism: Notolepis coatsorum; assembly: GCF_963971535.1. Lineage (NCBI taxonomy): Eukaryota > Metazoa > Chordata > Actinopteri > Aulopiformes > Paralepididae > Notolepis > Notolepis coatsorum. The sequence continues at coordinate 92,004,854 of NC_140171.1, forward strand.
TATGCCAAGAGCGCCGCCCATCAAACACCAAGGAGCCTATGATGCCTCCTCGTATCCCAGACCGCCCTTGGCAGATCTCTTCAACTGGAACAACCAGGACTATGTTGTGACCGTCGACTATTACAGCAGATTCTTCGAACTAGACAGACTTCACAGCACCACATGGGCAGCTGTTGTCCACAAGCTAAAGGCAGCCTGTGCCAGGCATGGCGTCCCAGAGACCATTATCTCAGACAATGGACCACAATACAAGTCTAAAGAGTTCGAGGCATTCGCCAAGTCGTGGGAGTTTACACACGTCACGTCAAGCCCACATTATCCGCAGAGCAACGGACTAGCGGAGAGAACTGTGAAGACGGCAAAATCACTCATGGACAAGGCTAAGGCAGACGGAAGAGACCCGTACCTAAGCCTCCTGGAGTATCGTAACACCCCAGTAGACAATTTCAAATCGCCGGCACAGCTGTTGATGAGCCGCAGGCTACGCTCAACCCTCCCGAGCACCAACCAACAGCTGCGGCCAGGGGTAGTAAGCCCCAAAGATGGACATGACAAGCGAGTGCAGAGACAACAGCACCAGAAGAAATACTATGACAGGTCAGCTAGACCACTGCCCCCACTACATTGTGGTGAATCTGTCAGGCTCCAAGAATATGGACGCTGGAGGCCAGCAGTAGTCATACAACCAGCCGACACTGCGCGGTCATACCACGTTCGCACCCAAGATGGACGCGAATACCGCCGCAAACGCAGGCACCTGAGGGACACAAAAGAGGAACACTTTCAGGACAGCGACGGTATGCCAAGTCCAGAGAGCGTCGATCAACCGCCGGAGACCAACGACCCTGAACTGTCAGAGGACTCAGAAGCGAACTCAGCTTCATACTACACCAGATCCGGCCGAGCAGTGAAGCCTCGGGACGTTTTAGACCTATAAATGTACAGGGTGCAGGCGGATCGCTGCCCTATTATAACACTGTTTACCCATTGAAAAAAAAAAAAAAAAAAGGGGGGTTGTGAAATGTAACAAAATATTAATGTATACTGAAATGATGACTTACTATATGTGTTGAATCTATGACTTACTTACCTTGCTTACTTGTCGATATAGTCCCATTTTGTTAGCAAGTTAATTCTACAAATAAGAGCTGCATATGGTAAGAGTGGTGAGACACATGACCAAATAAGCCTTGAATACATACCTTATTCACAGCTGAAGTATTCAAATATTAAAGCAGACTTTCCAGAATAAGAGGGCACACAATACGAACTGTAATACCTTTGATACAAGAATCTTTTTATGTTTAACATATTAATCTTACCTGTTTACATTGCCTGGTCCTGACACAGGTAACACACATGTTATTGTTTACAAAGAAACTCTTACAGAGTATTGCACAACCTTTCTTTATTTCAATTTTGTTCATAGCTTATAAAGCTTTCTTTAAAAGAAGGAGGATGTAATATTCATGCTTTGAATATATCATTTTACGACAGGCGCGCCAGGCGCACCTTCCTCTTATGTATACCTGACAAGGGGTCCTGACAGTCAGTTGGCTGCCAGCCGTGGATGGAGTTACACTCATGCTTACCTTTGAATAAACCTCTTAATGCAATCTCCTCGTCCCGAAGATTATTCTCTTTAAATCGAATACGACACCCTCTGGTGTTGTGATTGTGGTATTCACTGACCTTTGGGAAGTATTTTGACATGTACAAGGGTACCTTAGTCGTGTAGTGTATCTTGTAGACCAGGCCCATTGCAAGTTGCTGTACTCTGTCGTCTACTCTAAGCCATCCTAGGTTGTCAAAGTGGGCAGGGGTGAGGTGGGTTCTAGGAGTAAGGTCAAGCAGTAGTCTGACCAGTTTGTTTTGAGATGTTTGTAATTTTGTTTTTAGCGCCTTTGAGGTGCTTTGGTACCATGAGGTGCAAGCATAGTCGTAGTACCCTTGAATGAGTGCTCCTGCCAGAGTCTTCAGGGTATTCTTGTTTACCAGAGAGGATATCCGGTACAAGAATCGAGTTTGTTGGTTGACTTTTTTATTACATTGGATGCCATTTTGTCACAGGAAAGATTTTCCTCTAGGATGGAACCTACACTCTTAAAAAAAATGTATTTTTACGGGACTTTCAATGTATTATTTTACAGATTACTTTTGTTTTTCTACTTTAAGTGTAAATCCCATAAAAATATAGGAAATTCCATAAAAATACAGTAAATAACCTTTAATACAAATATTAACCATTAAATAAAGGTTGTAATCTGTAGATTGATTTAATAAGAAATTATCTTTTTTTTTACAGGATTATTCCATTGCTTAATTGTCTTGAATGTTAAATTACATGTAAAACACCTAGAATATACATCATTTTACTGTATGTGAAAATAAGGCAACTTTCTGTTTTTTTGCTGTTAAACTTTAAATGTAATGTTAAATAATGTTAAAAAAGAGAATAATATAATTAAAAAACAGTAAAAACCTTCAGTTATTCTACAGGTAATTCTTTTTAAATACATGTATTTGCTTAATTGTGTTGAATGTTAAATTACATTGAATTGTATGTAAAAACACATAAGATACTCATCATTTTACTGAATGTGAAAATAAGGCAACTTTCAGTATTTAAAAAAAATACGATCAAACTCCTTCAATAAAGTGACAGAACTTAAAGTTCAGCAGTGAAACACTGTTATTTCACAGGTTTTTCCTACATTTATGATGAAACACCTTCAATTAAGTGACATAACTAAAAGTTCAGCAGTGAAATACTGTCATTTGACAGTATTTTCCTAAATTATTACGATCAAACTCCTTCAATTAAGTGACAGAACTTAAAGTTCAGCAGTGAAACACTGTTATTTCACAGGTTTTTCCTACATTTACGATGAAACACCTTCAATTAAGTGACATAACTTAAGTTCAGCAGTGAAACACTGTTATTTTACAGGTTTCCCCATAATTATTACAATCAAACTCCTTCAATTAAGTGACAGAACTTCGTTCAGCAGTGAAACGCTGTTATTTGGCAGGTTTTTCCTACATTTATGATGAAACACCTTCAATTAAGTGACATAACTAAAAGTTCAGCAGTGAAATACTGTCATTTGACAGTATTTTCCTAAATTATTACGATCAAACTCCTTCAATTAAGTGACAGAACTTAAAGTTCAGCAGTGAAACACTGTTATTTCACAGGTTTTTCCTACATTTACGATGAAACACCTTCAATTAAGTGACATAACTTAAGTTCAGCAGTGAAACACTGTTATTTTACAGGTTTCCCCATAATTATTACAATCAAACTCCTTCAATTAAGTGACAGAACTTCGTTCAGCAGTGAAACGCTGTTATTTGGCAGGTTTTTCCTACATTTATGATGAAACACCTTCAATTAAGTGACATAACTAAAAGTTCAGCAGTGAAATACTGTCATTTGACAGTATTTTCCTAAATTATTACGATCAAACTCCTTCAATTAAGTGACAGAACTTAAAGTTCAGCAGTGAAACACTGTTATTTCACAGGCTTTTCCTACATTTACGATGAAACACCTTCAATTAAGTGACATAACTTAAGTTCAGCAGTGAAACACTGTTATTTTACAGGTTTCCCCATAATTATTACAATCAAACTCCTTCAATTAAGTGACAGAACTTCGTTCAGCAGTGAAACGCTGTTATTTGGCAGGTTTTTCCTACATTTATGATGAAACACCTTCAATTAAGTGACATAACTAAAAGTTCAGCAGTGAAATACTGTCATTTGACAGTATTTTCCTAAATTATTACGATCAAACTCCTTCAATTAAGTGACAGAACTTAAAGTTCAGCAGTGAAACACTGTTATTTCACAGGTTTTTCCTACATTTACGATGAAACACCTTCAATTAAGTGACATAACTTAAGTTCAGCAGTGAAACACTGTTATTTTACAGGTTTCCCCATAATTATTACAATCAAACTCCTTCAATTAAGTGACAGAACTTCGTTCAGCAGTGAAACGCTGTTATTTGGCAGGTTTTTCCTACATTTATGATGAAACACCTTCAATTAAGTGACATAACTAAAAGTTCAGCAGTGAAATACTGTCTTTTGACAGTATTTTCCTAAATTATTACGATCAAACACCTTCAATTAAGTGACATAACTTAAGTTCAGCAGTGAAACACTGTTATTTTACAGGTTTCCCCATAATTATTACAATCAAACTCATTCAATTAAGTGACAGAACTTCGTTCAGCAGTGAAACACTGTTATTCTACAGGTTTTTCCTAAATGATTACAATCAAACTCCTTCAATTAAGTGACAGAACTTAAAGTTCAGCAGTGAAACACTGTTATTTCACAGGTTTTTCCTACATTTACGATGAAACACCTTCAATTAAGTGACATAACTTAAGTTCAGCAGTGAAACACTGTTATTTTACAGGTTTCCCCATAATTATTACAATCAAACTCATTCAATTAAGTGACAGAACTTCGTTCAGCAGTGAAACACTGTTATTCTACAGGTTTTTCCAAAATGATTACAATCAAACTCCTTCAATTAAGTGACAGAACACAAAGTTCAGCAGTGAATTTTTTTTACAGATATTTGCTATATATTCTCTGTATTTTTACAGCCCAACTGCTGTATACAAATTCAAAATTACATTCAAATTACCTATTATTTGAAATCCCTTTAAAAGTATCTGGACAAGAAATGTTTCTTTTTTAAATGTCAATGCACATTAGGGAAAATGAATGATGTTCAAATAAAAGCCCAAGTTCTAATCTATCGGTTTTCATTTCATGTTTCAATCTGCTCCAGAGGCTGATATAAAAGGTTTTATTAACTGACAATTCTGAAAATCTTTCCAAAAAACCCTAATTGCATAGGTTTTAATAGGAGTTTTTAGCAGGCGTTTTATGTCTAAATGGGTTAAGTATTCATTTTGCATGGTCTCAGCTGCACTCCAGTTCAACAACCCACAAGCAAGCACTCTTCTCAGTATATTTGGAGTACATACAGTTGATATATACAGTTGATATACCTTGTAAAAGTCAGTACAGTTAATGTGTCAAAAGTAGAAATAAGCATTTAAAAGCTCTATTCTCCAATGTGGATGATAATCTGCCAATGGTGAAAAGGAAACGACTATATCTAGCATAATATTGTATAGTGCTGAGAGATGAGTCGGCGGTGGTGTCTCGAAGGAGAGCGGTATTTATTAGCACAACATTTTATATGGAAATCACAACATTTATATGGAATGTCACTGTAAACCAGTGTTCATTTTGGCAGCTATTTTCATTTTAGTTTTAGTCTTAGTAATGTGTCAAGTGCTCCTTTTTCGTTTATCATATTTAGTCATTTTCATTTATTTTTTTCGTTTAGTCAGTTTTAGTCAACTAAAATGTCTGAGCATTTTAGTAAACGGATGACATTTTTGTCTATTTTTAGTCAATGGAAAAAAACTTGGCAGAAGTCAGAAATAGTCAACATGGAACATATTCTGATTTAAATTGCGTATTTATTTTTTAACCTATAGGGGAATCTGAGTCGGCGGCACAAGTAATAAACAGGAAGGGTGCAGCACTCACTGTCGATCTGTGAATGGAGAAATAACTTAATAAGACAGTCACATTATGTCTGGCCTTGCTCACCTGGCAGCGATTTATTTGAAAATATTAAATAACAGTAACAGCAGCCAGTGTAACAGTGTCAACAACACTAACAGGATACTGTGTTTTGTAAACAAACAAACACAGTAGTAGTTGAACTTGAGTAGATAATAGTACAGTACAATAGTGTATAGTACACACAGTAGCAATCTGATTGCAATCTGCTTGCATAAACATAAAATGATAAATCACATTTTGAGGTTGTTGTGTAAAGTGCCACATGGTGATGGAAGGTCTGGTTAGGGGTTAGATTTAGAGGTGGTCTAGGTTTGGTTAGGGGTTAGAGTTAGAGATGGTCTAGAGGTCTGGTTATGGCCTCTATTAACCAGACCTAGACCACCTCTGACTCTAACCCCTAACCAGACCAAGACCACCTCTCTGATTCTAACCCCTAACCAGACCTAGACCACCTAGGCTCTTACTCTAACCCCCAAGTTAAGTTTGGTGATGGTCATTGGTCAGTGCTGGGCTGCTGCTGGCAGCGGTTTATTCTATAACAACATGATACTGTAAACTAAACACAGTAGTACACACTGATTGTAATCTGCTTGCATAAAAACATACATTCTGAGGTCAGTGTACTGTTAAAGTGCCACATGGAAGAGGTCTGGTTAGTGGTTAGAGTTAGAGGTGGTCTAGGTCTGGTTAGGGGTTAGAGTTAGAGGTGGTCTAGGTCTGGTTATGGCCTCTATTAACCAGACCTAGACCACCTCTGACTCTAACCCCTAACCAGACCTAGACCACCTAGGCTCTGACTCTAACACCTAAGTTAAGTTTGGTGATGGTCATTGGTCAGTGCTGGGCTGCTGCTGGCAGCGGTTTATTCTATAACAACATGATACTGTAAACTAAATACAGTAGTACTAGTAGTGCACACTGATTGCAATCTGCTTGCATAAAAATATATATTCTGAGGTCAGTGTACTGTTAAAGTGCCACATGGAAGAGGTCTGGTTAGTGGTTAGAGTTAGAGGTGGTCTAGGTCTGGTTAGGGGTTAGAGTTAGAGGTGGTCTAGGTCTGGTTATGGCCTCTATTAACCAGACCTAGACCACCTCTGACTCTAACCCCTAACCAGACCTAGACCACCTCTAACTCTAACCCCTAAGTTACGGTTGGTGATGGTCAGTGCTGTATTCTATAACAGTGTAAACGTCCGTGCGGAACCAAAGTGCTCAACCATAATATACTATAATGTGTATATGTACTGTATATCACTTTATATACATGCCAACACTAATTTATTAATCATATTGTAAATAAGCTGTGTATACCAACTATGGGGTGCTCTTTGCCATGTGTGTATGGATATATATATATATATATATATATATATATATATATATATATATATATATATATATATATATATATATACATACACACACATACATATCCATGGCAAAGAGCACCCCAGTTGGTGTACAGCTTATTATTTATAATATGATACAGTATTTATGGGATAAATATATATGCATGTGTGTATATGTGTATGTATACAGTATATACAGAACAATGCTATAAACATCATGTATGAATATGTATCATGTATGAATATGTGCAGGTATATATGTGTATAAAAAATGGGAGTCTTCAGGCGTAGGCCCGGCAAGCTATATAGTGCTTCTCCCTAGCCCTTTTCGGACAATGCTGCAACAGCAGCTGGTAAAACTTGCGATTTATGACCATTGTCATGTGTCCAATATAAAAATTAACTGAACTGAAAACAAGAATGTTATTCATCCTCTTTCTTCCAGTGCTGCTGTATCTTGTTTCGCTTCATTTTAGTCCTGATGGCTCTGGATTCTCTGTAATACACACAAACAGAAATACTATTTCAATCAACCTCATGGAGAAATAAAGAAGAAATTGCATCAGATTGATGTCCAAATCTTCAGAATTTGGACATGAGACCATTCTGATCTTGTGAGCTCACGTTTCACTGCCCACATCATTCTGGCAAATCTCCATAGAGAGAAGTTTGTAATCTACGAGAAGAGGTGGTTTAGGTGTGACAACAGTGAGAAGCAACTGTTCATTTCAAAACACCAATGGCAGAGGTTAGCGTAGATGCTGCTATTAACATTAGTTATATCTGAAATGAAATGAGTTTCTTAATTGGAAGAGCAAAGAACAGCACTGAAGGTTTTTTTTCCTGTGGAAACTGTATTCGCTTTACTCCCGACCTTGTGGTGGAAAGAATTAGATTTACCTGAATAGAGGTTGATCCGATCACCTGCCAAATAGTTTTGAAAAAAGGGACATGAAATAAATCACAAGTAATCAAATGAATTAACAGCAAACTCACCAGTCATTCCAGCCAGTCATGCTCTGATATCTTCGATATGAGTGACAGGACCTTGGGATTGACTGCGAGACACTTCTTATTGCCTTGTTTGTGGACTTTTGAGCCCTTGTCCGGATTTATCTTGAACATGCATCTGTAGAGGAGTGGTACATAAAAGGATTGACATCGTTATCAAATGGTGTACATTTACACAATTCCGTTCATTCTCACATTGGTGGGCCTTGGCTGCATACCGTGATACTGCTATAGCCTATGTGTGTGCTGCTCTCAATGAATGTTTGAAAGAATGGGCTCTGTCACTCATGCCCTGCCTTCTGCACTGCATTGATTCACTCTCAAACTGCTACAAGGACTTTATGATTAAAAGTTCATTATGCTGCGGTTAGGTGGCCGAGCGGAGATTGTGTTCGTCACCAACCCCGGAGCTGTGAGCTGGATTCGCCTGTTCGAATCCAGCTCACAGCTCCGGGGTTGTCACCAGCTTGGCTGGCCGTCTGCACTAATACAATTGGCTGTATTAGAGGGTGGGAGAAGCTGGCGGGGTGGGTCCGGGTCGTTGTAAACAGCGACTCCTACAGTTCGGTCGGGGCGCCTGCTAAGCGCGGATAGGACTTGAGGGGGATAGTGTGATCCTCCCACACGCTACGCCCTCTCGATGAGAATCCGCGCTGCCAGGTGAAAAGAAGCGGTGATTGGCTGGACGTGTGTCGGAGGAAGCATGTGGTAGCCTCCACTCTCCCAGATGATCTGACTGTGGGGGGTAAGTGCGCAGCGACCAGGAAGGGACTGGGAATTGGCATATGACTAACATTGGGATGGGAGAAAATCGGAGGAAAATGGAGGGGGAAAAAGATAAAAAAAATAAAAATAAATAAAAATCATTATGCTGGTAAATGAATAAAAAGATGAAAAAAATATACAATTACCTTTGAAGAAACTCCATTGTTGCACCCAGCTCTACAGGATAGTCGATGTTGAGGGCATAATAGATCATGAACATGGCATTGACTGCTTCAGTGAACGTTGAGACTCCATCATTGACCACCACCTGGTCCACTGCTACCATGAAGACAGATGCAGTCAGTGGGCTTTGTCCTGTGAAGGTATGACAGACACACGCGCACACACACACACACAGAAAAATAGACAAAACTGAGCTGACAAGTTTTAACATTAGCCAAAATGCGGGCGGCTAGGTGGCGCAGTGGGCAAGGCGTTCGCCACCAATGCAGGAGATGCTGGGTTCGAGCCCAGCTCTCGGCGTTGCTACCAGCTTGGCTGGTTGTTCATACTAATACAATTGGCAGTATTAGGGGGTGGGAAGCTGGTGGGTGGGGATTGGACGTTGTGGACAGCGACTCCTACAGGTCGGTTGGTGCGCCTGCGCAGTAGAATCAGGAAGCAACGAGGGCGGCGTGTCTCTCCCACGCAGACCCTCGCCGCTGAGAGATCACGCTGTGCAGGTGAAAAGATGCGACGGCTGCCTCCTTGAGTACCGGAGGGGACACGTGATGCAAGGCTTCGTCCACATTGCAGCCGGCTTGTGGGAGGCATGGCCTAACAGCGTTCGAGACAGGGGAGGGTAGGGGGAAGGGTAGGGTAATTGGACAATACGAAATTGGGGACGGGAGAAAAATAGAAAAATGGGGAGAAAAAGTAGATAAAAAAAAACATTTATTTTTCGATAATTCACCGCTGTCATGGGCAACGCGCAATAATGACCGCTGTCAGGGGCAACAGAGCGCTATTGACCAATCACAATCAAGCATTTTGATCGCAGTCACGAAAGCTAAGCATTACCATTATGCACAACTGCACTACATCAGTGCAATCAAGTCCACACACCTGCCGGGTGCCGGCGATGACAGAGGAGCCACAGAACAACTGAGTCTGCATTTGATCTCATCTTGTCGATGGTGTAAAATGAATTAGGTATATTGTTAGTAAGTTAGCCATGTAATAAGCTGGATAATGTATAGCTATACTCTGTCAATGTCGCAAAATAATTGACCTTCACTGGGTTTAGAACACCTCGGCTGTGCCTCGGTGTTCCAGAACGCAGTGTCTGTCAATTATTTTGCGACAATGACAGAGTATAGCTATACATTATCCTTTACTTAACTTACCACACAGCAATATGCATGGGGTTGTGGGAAGATCCTGAGAGTTCACATCTGCTGCAAGATCGGTATCGTCAACATTTATGAGCATCTTGTTTTGGTCTTCTTTGAAGTGAGCTAAAAGCAGTAACACAGTCCCAACGGAGTCATCACAACCCGCAGCCTGGATTTGAGGTTGGAGTTTTCCTGCAACACTATCTCTTTCTGGGCGCAGACACTTGAAAAATCCCAGGACTCTTTTGTATTTTACATTCATGGCCTCTTGGAATTCTTCATTTATCTGGACCCCAGTCAGTTCATTGAAATGAGCCTTCAAGCCAGTTGTGTTGAAAAGATAGGGCCATTCTTTTTTCAAAGTCCGTGTGTCTTTCTCATCTAGGACATCTCTTCTCTGGGAGGCAAACGTGTTAGTCATCAATGCTTCTATTTTCTTCTCATCTTTCTCATTTTCCTCAAACATTTTATGTAGGTCCTCTTTCATCTTCCTCTGTGATTCGTCATTTGCAGCACGCAGTTGAGGTTCTGGGTTCACACATCCATAAGACATTTTCCTTCGTGTCTTTCCCTTGTCAACACTGCTGGGAGTCATCGTTGGTGGACCTATCCTTTTGTGGTTGTCCACTCTGCATTGTAGTTGTTTTGCTAGAGCATCGTAGCCACTACCTATGACTTGATCCTCAATCACATCCTTGAATGACTTAGGATACTCTTGTACCATCTTGCGGGCAATTTCATTCAAATGTTTCTTTTGAGGATGTTTGCAGACAACCAGGATTTCTGCGGAAATCAACCTGACTATTTCTCTTCTATCCCTCGCCGTTGGCCGCTCTTTATTCTCCAATATTTTTTGTATATTCGACGGCATGATGTTCCACTGTATCTTGAAACTGAAGTGCCAGTTATTGTCCAGTGCTGCTGTTCCCTTCTCACGGCTGATGGAGCACTCATTGGTGGAGGACAATGAGGACATCGGCAGACCTGGAATACAGTAAGCCATAATTAGCACAGATATGAGAGATTGGTTGTTTTGCCTCTGAGACAATATCATTTATATTTTAAATGAAACAATGAACTATGAGGTAAAAGTTCAGAATGTCTGCTTTCAATTCATGTGTTGTTTTTTAACATACATTGAACCATTTTAGAATAGTGCCATTCTGTATGACAGGTGTTTATTTTTTTTTAAACACATTTACATAGTCAGTAAGAACAGTTTTGGGCCGACCATTTACCAATTGAATTCAACATCCCCAACAGTATACATGGTAAATGTACGCACGTTTATTTGTGATGGGGCATAGTCTTGGCGTGAACGGAGGTGACAAGGAGCTTGTAGGCGAGCAGGAGTCAAACAGCGCATCCGCATTTCTGTCTGGAGTGTTGTTGGGAAAGTCTGTAGAGGGGTCCAAAATGGTAGTGAATGATAACGTTATTTTCAAAACAGGCACAGAGGAGTATTATCATATTGTTTGGACCACCACCTCTGCAAGTACACTACTCAGTGCGACCATGGTTGGATGTTAACAGTGAAGACGGCAACAAATTGAGCCCACAATATGAAACTCAAATTTGAAGCTTAAATCAGTGTATTTAAGGGGGGTAGGCTCCCAGATTTCTATGTACTTTTTATTATAATCTCTGCATTTGTCATAATGTCTCGATGGTAATCAATAGATTATGATGATAGGTGCATTCTGGTTCGGCTTCTGACGCACAACTAGGCCGTCCAATTAAACCTGCTGGTTTGAGTTTTGATTGGGTGGAGGTAAATCTTCCCCTGACCCCTTATCCATTATGGATTTTGATTTGACATCATAATTTACTGATTACCATCGAGACATGACAAATGCAGAGGTTATAACAAAAAAAAAGTACACAGTACATTTCACAGAGTAAATTCTACTCAAACTGAGTACATTTGACTCAAACTGAGTAAGATTTTACCCAAACCAGTTTGAGTAAAATGTACTCAGTTTGAGTACAATTTACTCAGTTTGAGTAAAATTTACTCTGTGAAATGTACTGTGTATATCTGGGAGCCTACCCCCCCCCCCCCCTTAATAGGAGAACCCATTAGAACCCTAATACTTGAACTCATTCCATGTGTACCTCATTAAGGCAGCAGCTAATTATGTAATGAGCACAGTGCAATCTCCTTTCTGGTCGTAACAGACCTCTCAAGTATTGTCATTTGAAAGGAAAGTGTGCACAATGGTTTTACTTACTGCCGCTAGAAGAAAAAATGCCTGAACTGGCAGGAAAGGCTGTAGACGGGCTACTGGAATCTTCTTCCGATTCTCTGCGGTTGTAACCTAAAGATAGATACTTTATTAATCCCATTTTGTTAAACAAAAGTCAGTTTGACATACACTCTACTATATAAAAATGAAGACATGCTCAAATAGAGTGACAGTCAATGTTTCACTTACGCTTGGCATGAGCAAGTAACTTTCTGGATTCCACCGGCTTCAGTACACCTTCAAGTTCATGCGGTTGCAAAAACTGTAGATCGTCCACACTAGTCACTCCGAGGCCGTCAAGTAAATCCAGTAGTAAAGGTTGTAGTCCAGAGCCTGGAAGCACGGCATTTATGTAACTGGCCAGGTCACCCATGACTACAAAGAAAGATAAACACAGCTTGAGCCCAGATTTAGCTAAAAGCTAGCAGGTGAAAAGATGCGACAGGCTGCCTCCACATGTATCAGAGGGGACATGTGATGCAAGGCTTCGATCCTCCCTACAACCGACCAGTGGGGGGCATATGCAAGCAACAATCAGGACAGGGGAGGGAGAATTGGCACAAGAGGTAAATTGGGATGGGGAGAAAAATCACAGAAAAGGCAGAAAAAGTAGATAAAAAAAAAAAAAAAAAAAAAAACAGTAATGAAAGCTGTTTAGGATGGTAGTTCAATGCTAAATAAATACGGCTGTTTTTATTGGCTCACCTGGGGTGCCATTGGCTGAGGGGCACAGCTGTTTGATGCCAGCTCCTCCTTGCAGTGTGTGGAAGTGTGTGAAGACACTGAACGCCCAACTGCTGACACCTATCCTGCCACTTTGCCTGAGTCTGTCCTCAGTGTGTGTGTGTGTGTGTGTGTGTGTGTGTGTGTGTGTGTGTGTGTGTGTGTGTGTGTATGAGAATGATTTGGATGCCTATACTACATGTTATATATGCCTCGTGCAGCAATTTAGAATTTAGAATGTATGTACCCAATCAATTATGAATCGAATCATTACTCCCAAGAATCAAGATCAAATATAACTGAGATTCCCATCCCCTCCTCAACTAATCAGCCACCCCATATATCGTCAGTAGCGAATTCAGTAAGCTACTGATCCAGAACACTGTGTTTAAGGGACAGGACTGTCATTCCACATAGACTATATGCAGCTAGTGGATAAAAGTCCAAACACTGTTCAGCATTGATGCAAACCATTTGTCTAGCTGCTTCTCCAAGGTTATAGAGGCCATACTCTGCCAGATAGGATGACGAGTGTGGTATCACCAGGAAGTACACACACTTGTTTTCCTTCATCAGAATGAGCTCAATTTGTCCAAATTCCACTGACTCTTCATTCTTAATGCATAGAAAATAGCCTTTCCTATACAGGGTACCCTTCCACTGCACTTCTGTGGACACCAACTCAGGATGTGGGAGCGAGCTTGCTTTAACCGCATCACGCACTTGGTCACTGTACAAGTCAGTGTGGTAAGGAAACATGTTTTTTACTTGCAAAGTTGCAGGAAAGAAAGAGCTGGAGTTCAGATATGACTGAAGCAGCTGATGATTGTTTGCAAGTGTCTTACACACATTTTTGAAGTTCTGTGTCCTCCTTATGCATCTTTTGAAGTATGAGTGTTTGCTCTCAAACCTCATCGTCCACAACCGTATGAGCGGACCAAGTTTCACGATCAAAGAGGGATAGTGGACGAGGTAGTGATGTTTTGGTTTGAGTTTCTCTGTGGGAAATAGTTGTTTCCTTGTTTCAAGATAATCTTGAATCTGAAACAGATTTGAGGTACAGATATCTTGGGGGCACAGACCAACTCACAAAGCTCTTTCAGCAAGATCAGTAACTGCCACACTGGATCCTTAGTATCCGACATCTTATCCCCAATAATCACTGGTAGAAGTCTCAAAAGACACCAATTCTCAGCCGCCTGACCACCAATCTTCATACCACTTATACTTACTTCACAAGGAGCAGAACCAGCATCAGAACCCACATATTTGAACTGTGCGATTCGTCGGTTCAGCTGTGTGTATGTGAACCATTTCTTCACCTTTACAAAATACCTCAAGTAAAGGGTAAGGTCATAGGCTACTACGCCTTCAAACAAGTCATGGCCTATGCATGGTGGGAGCCCTGGCTGGCATACATGGAAATACTTAAGAGAGTTGAAAACAGGGTCAAACTTGAGTCCCTTTACATGTGTTGCCTCAGAGTCCTGTAGTTGTCGCAGTGCTTCCTTGTAGGTCTCAACTGTTCTTACCGGAAACCGGTCTGTCGGGTTGTCCATTTTATTTGTAGGGACTAAGCAATACCTGCAGCAGTGACTTGCAGTACTGAAATTCTCAGTAAAGCCACCGATCGAGTGAGAGCCTAAATTGTCCCCCAGAATACATACGACTGTTGCCCTACACCACCTGGCCAGATGAAGTGACCAGTCCATGCCTCTCAAGTTCTCTAATATCTGACAGCATCCGTGCAAACAACTTTTCATGTGCAAAGTACTTAAAGTACCTCTCAGGACACAGAAGCAAAAGCTGCAAGTTGTCAACACTAGAACGATAGATGGCCTCGAAGTTGGCATGTGTAAAGTAAACTCCTACAATTTTGTGCTTCTTCTTTGATGATCCAAGAGGGTTCACTACCTCAAATGCATCCTGGTACAAGATAAGCTTTAAGCTTATACCTGGCTCCATGAATAAGTCGTTGGACTTGAAAACAGATCCATCGCAAATATCAGTGAACACATTAGTAGAAGCAGCATTATTTTGTGGCTTCACACACTGTTGCCACACAACTGGGTCTTTTAACATGGATCGTAAAGTATCCTGAAGTGGGATATATTGTGCATAGCACTCCCTTCTATTCTCGTCTGTGCCAAGATAAATAGCCTGTGGGTGCACATATGAAAAGTTCTTTTGGAAGAACATCTTTCTTCTGTGCCCAGTGGAAAGGTGAGAGCTGCACAGCGAATGCAAATCTGCTTCTCCCAAAATACTCAAAACACTGTCAATATCAGTCTCAGACAAGTTTGTTTTAGCTCCCATTAACTTTTTGAATTCCTTCTTAGTGTACCGATGACACGCATCATTCAAACTGTCAATTTCTTCAACAATAATCTGTATTGTTGATGATGGAATGAGGCATTTAGCCTGCAGACGCATGTAAAAAAGGCATAGATTTTTTTGATACAGGGCTCTCATTTCAGTGTCATCTGGCATGTCGTCAGATGAACTTGCTACATGACTTTCATCTAAATCCCTTTGCACCTCAGCGGAATCCTGAGTAGACTGCGATTGTGTAGGGCCAGGGGTTACAAACAACTCTGTTTGATTAATATGCAACCGTGCGATATGGCTAGTGAATGATGATTTTACTTTATAGGTTTTGTCACAATTTGCAAATGGACATTTTACTGTCTCTTTTTTCAATATATGCAATTTCAGATGTGCAATGACATCCCTGAGATTAGTATATTGCTCCTGACAACTTGCGGCCTCGCATTTTAATGAACATCCTATATAATTTCTTTGTGAAGCAGAGATGGTCCTGTGGTCACGGTACATATGTTTTTTCAAAGCAGTATACTTCAGAAACTGATGTTTGCAGTCAGCCACACCACAAGGGAATTGCTTGTTTGCTTCATGTCTATGAAGTAACTGATGGTCAACATAACGTTTAAGCGATTTGAATGACAGGCCACAGGACTTACATTTACATGTATGACCAGGCATTTTTCAGAAGTTAAGTATTCCCTCAAATCTCATGTTACATCTAACAATTCCAGGAAGTTCTGTGTGTGTGCATGTGTATATAACCTGTCCTAAATCTGCAGATAGGCTAAATGTTGCAACTGATGAAGCGGAACTGCAATCCAAACTGTTGAGACAAAATAAGTGGAAGTGAAGCACAAATAAACTTCAAAAAAGGTTATTTCTAGTGCCGTCAGGCAATTAAAAAAATTTATCTAATTAATCGCATTTTAACCGCATAACCATTTTAGGCCTGATATTTTATATTCTATAATCATATTTCAAATTGCATGCGTCCGGATGGCAGAATTCAGTACTGTATCTACAAAACCTTCTGTTGTATTTTTGTTCAATAAACAATGTGGACTAGGCCAACAGTGACTTTCATGAAGAATGGGGAAAAAAAGTATTGAAATTGACCCAGTTTTAGCGTTTTTATCAAACATTTTGTCTGCCCAACACAATCACCGCACGTGCATATTTTAAGCAATGGTTCATATGTAATCGAAATGATCGTCACAACAGGTGCAGGGCACCAGGGGGCGCTGAGAGTCACACAGCTAGTGGCATGGCACTGATATATGCTTGCTACTACTAGCCGAATGAAAATGTATCTGTTTCACCTAACACTATTGCTCCGTGATTATAGCCACCCATCTCTAAAGCCACAACCACGTTACCATATTTGTAATAATGTAAATCATTGTGTCGTTGTACACATATTGTGTTTATAACGTTAGTAGCTAACATAGCTTAGCTTGGTAGCTATTGTGCTAACAAAATATCCCGACATCCGGCTCGCTGGCCGGCATGAACGGCCGACCCAAAATGGTTCTCTCCTCTCTGTACACCCCGTCCCCACGGGTACCCTGCCGGGGGGCCATGGACGCGACAACGGCGACAATGGTGGCAGCCTGTAGGGCATAGATATCTATAATAGAATATAGATGTCTATGCTGTAGGGTGCTCGAGCCCGTAAAGGCTAGTGGTTCACGATAGCTATGAGCTAACAACGGCCGCCGCTGTTGTCGCGTCCACAAGCTCCTCCGCAGGACACCCGCGAGGACGGGGGCACACAAAGAGGAGAGAACCATAGGCTAACGTCAGTGTAGTGGTCCTGACTGTAGGCAGCAGGGACGGCGGAGCTATATACTATATAGGCTAACTGTGATGCACCTAGTGGGCCACCATTGAACTAGTACTATGACCCGGACGGGCAAGGCATTTCCTGAAGTGACGTCACGGCCGTGCTAGCTTTTAGATTCGGCTCATTAATATGCACCTGGCTGTAGTGACGTCGGCGTTTGATAAGCTTTTTTGATTCGCACGTGCATGTTATTCGTGCGTGGACCTTTTTAACTCTTTCAGAGTGGCATTTCCGGTGTCAAATGGAAAAAAATAAATAATGAAATTATATACCAATGATGTAAACTACCCAGAATTGATCAGTAGGGTTTAACCTGGAGGTTGGGCTTTAATCATCTTTAGGATAGAGGGGGGTATCATGCACCCCCCGGAAATATACTTCTAACCAGTGTTTCTAGATTTGAAAGTTGTCAGAGTGTCCCATGTATCATTTATATGCAAATTAAGGACATGATTATCAAAAAACCGCAAACAAATCTGTTTAATATATCTCAGCCAATATTGCAGATAACTGAACCAATTTGGACAAGTCAATCAGGGCAAGCTTATTTGACGCATATCTCGCCTAGAAAGGCTTTCGAAATAGTGAAATGCCATTTGATGGTAGAAATTCGTTTGTTTTCACTCATAAGATGGCGGCGGTCATAAGATGGCGGCGGTCTCGTAACAATAACCTGCAAACCATCCACGTGGTACATACATGTACATAGGCGCCGCTATACTATAGGTGGCAGTGAGATCCTGCTGTAACAACCTCTGTGGAAATATTATCACATTTAAAAAAAGATAAAATCTCCTAAGTTTTAACCTTAACCTAAACAAACGTATTGCTGAAAATATACACTCTATGACTGCTGTCATATACTGCAGAGAACTCTTTCATGGCAAATAAGTAATCTGGTCTTTCCAAAGACATGCAGGACACGTGTGCATGAATACACCTTAAATGATTTTCGAATATAATGCAAAGTTTTGTTCATATTGATTCTACCAAGTGTATACTTTTTATTTCTGAATTTCCCATTCTTAATTCTTACATGTGTGCATGAACACATTCATTGCTTTAGCTGCTTTGCACGAACAAACATGTACGCTAGCATATTGTTACGGTAAAATACGTGGAAATGTACATTTTAAGACAAGACGACAGTCGCAGATTTCTATTATATAATGACTATTTGAAAACAATGACTTAATATAAATGTCTTACTGGGTCGGGTCTTGCTGCTGTTCCTGTCTTTCAGGGCGGAAAAAGTTTTTTTTTTTGTGTAATGACGATTTATATAAGAACCTCCCATGCGCAGAACAGCTTGCATAGGTATCTGTGTCTTTTGCCGGTAGCTAAATGACAATGTAATTATAATGTGATTGATTGATTGATTGATTGATTGATTGATTGATTGATTGATTGATTGATTTAAAAGTTTATTAACAGATTGCAGAATGGGTACAGTGCAGTACAGCTCAATACATACAATTGTTAAGGGGATGCAGACCAGAGAAAGACTTCCCCCATTTTCAATTCATCATATGTACACGACTTACAGATAGACAGTACTGCTACATCTATACATTTATGACATACCAGATTTGCAAATACAGTACTGTTTGTGATACAAAAAGTGTCCAGAAAAAGAGTGTATATACATTTGACGTCGAAACTGTATACATTGGAGGAGGTTGGGTAGGTGGGGTGGGGTTGGGTGGGGTGGGGGGGGGGGGGGGGGGGCTGTACATTGGAGGTGGGGGGGGGGGGGGGGGTTGGGCAGGGGGGGGGGGGGGACAACTGGGTTAGGAAATGTTTCAACTCATTCAGAACGCAGCGGCCCGCCTGATCTCAAACCTACCGAAGTCGGCCCATGTCACCCCACTTCTTAGGGACCTGCACTGGCTCCCCATTGCTGCACGAATCCGCTTCAAGGCCCTCGACCTAGCATACCGTGCGGCAAAGGGAACCGCTCCCGCCTACCTCCGGTCAATGGTTTCTAACTACACACCCTCAAGACCCCTACGCTCTGCATCTTCTGGCCGCCTCAGACCTACTCCTATCCAAGCTCCGGGAGGGTCATCAAAGAGAAGTCGCCTATTCTCAGTCCTTGCCCCACAATGGTGGAATGAACTATACCCACCCCAGTTAGGACAGCCGAAACACGTCCAATCTTTCGCCGTCGACTAAAGACGCACTTCTTCAACCATTATCTGAATAAAAAAAAAAATATCTAACCCTAACTAACCGTACTGTCATGCACTTGTCCTAATAAACTAACCAGCACTCAACACTTTGATGAACATTGTTGCTCAGCTTGTGCCCTTCCTGATGGCTTGTCGTACAGAACAATCAAGTCGCTTTGGATAAAAGCGTCAGCTAAATGACTAAATGTAAATGTAAATGTAAATTTGTAGGGGCCATGTTTCGAATTGCAGTATCCCGTATAGGTGTTCTTTGAGGGTGTTTTTGAAAGTGGGTAGTGATTCACATTCCTTTACAGCTTTGGGTAGGGCGTTCCACATTGATGTGGCATAATTGCGAAACGTGTTTAGTTCATTGTTTGAGCCGAATCTGGGTTTAACATGATTTGTTGAGCTTCCTCTAGTGGTTGTGGTATTCACTGACCTTTGGGAAGTATTTTGACATGTACATGGGTACCTTAGTCGTATAGTGTATCTTGTAGACCAGGCCCATTGCAAGTTGCTGTACTCTGTCGTCTACTCTAAGCCATCCTATGTTGTCAAAGTGGGCAGGGGTGAGGTGGGTTCTGGGGGTAAGGTCAAGTAGTAGTCTGACCAGTTTGTTTTGTGATGTTTGTAATTTAGATTTAAGCGCCTATGAGGTGCTTTGGTACCATGAGGTGCACGCATAGTCGTAGTATATTGAATGAGGGCTCCTGCCAGAGTCTTCAGGGTATTCTTGTTTCTTGAGAGGAGATCCGGTACAAGAATCTAGTTCGTTGGTTGACTTTTTTTATTACATTGGATGCCATTTTGTCACAGGAAAGATTTGCCTCTAGGATGGAACCCAGGTAGGTAATTTCGTCTTTCCTTGTGACAATATTGTCACCCATGCACTGCAACTGAGAAGCCGTCGGTCTTGCTGAGTTTGTTATTTGAACCGAAGAGAATGGACTCTGTTTTGCCCATGTGTAATGATAGTTTGTTATCAGCGAGCCATATGCAGATTTTGCCTATATAGTTCCGAGCTGAGGGTTTTTTCAACCTGCAACTTGTTCTTGTCAGAGACCAGCATGGCTGAGTCGTCCGCAAACAGGAACAAGTTGCAGTCACAGGCTGACGACATGTCATTTGCATAAATTAGGAAGAGTAGCGGTCCTAGTATGCTTCCTTGTGGAACACCACAGCTCACTGTGAGGGGGGGGGATAGAGTATACCGTTTACCTCTACCATCTGTTCTCTCCCCTCCAGGTAGGATTGCATCCAGCTCACTGATAAGCTATCAAAATCAATTGCTTTTAGCTTGTCAATCAGAATGGAGTGATTGACAGTATCGAAGGCCTTTTGTAGGTCCAGCATGACCATGCCGCAGTATTTGCCCGCGTCCACCTCTTGTTTGATGTGGTCGTTCAAATAGAGGAGGCATGTGTCAGGGAGCAGCTAGATATATAGCTTAGCACAAGGGCTGGAAGCAGTAGGGAGCAGCTAGCTATATAGCTTAGCACAAGGGCTGGAAGCAGTATAGGGACCAGCTAGCCTGCTTAGCACAAGGGCTGGAAGCAGTAGGGAGCAGCTAGCTATAGCTTAGCACAAGGGCTGGAAGCAGTATAGGGACCAGCTAGCATATAGCTTAGCATAAGGGCTGGAAGCAGTAGGGAGCAGCTAGCTATAGCTTAGCACAAGGGCTGGAAGCAGTATAGGGACCAGCTAGCTATAGCTTAGCACAAGGGCTGGAAGCAGTATAGGGACCAGCTAGCCTATAGCTTAGCACAATGGCTGGAAGCAGTAGGGAGCAGCTAGCTATAGCTTAGCACAAGGGCTGGAAGCAGTATAGGGACCAGCTAGCCTATAGCCTAGCATAAGGGCTGGAAGCAGTAGGGAGCAGCTAGCTATAGCTTAGCACAAGGGCTGGAAGCAGTATAGGGACCAGCTAGCTATAGCTTAGCACAAGGGCTGGAAGCAGTATAGGGACCAGCTAGCCTGCTTAGCACAAGGGCTGGAAGCAGTAGGGAGCAGCTAGCTATAGCTTAGCACAAGGGCTGGAAGCAGTATAGGGACCAGCTAGCCTATAGCTTAGCATAAGGGCTGGAAGCAGTAGGGAGCAGCTAGCTATAGCTTAGCACAAGGGCTGGAAGCAGTATAGGGACCAGCTAGCCTATAGCTTAGCACAAGGGCTGGAAGCAGTAGGGAGCAGCTAGCTATAGCTTAGCACAAGGGCTGGAAGCAGTATAGGGACCAGCTAGCTATAGCTTAGCACAAGGGCTGGAAGCAGTATAGGGACCAGCTAGCCTGCTTAGCACAAGGGCTGGAAGCAGTAGGGAGCAGCTAGCTATAGCTTAGCACAAGGGCTGGAAGCAGTATAGGGACCAGCTAGCTATAGCTTAGCACAAGGGCTGGAAGCAGTATAGGGACCAGCTAGCCTATAGCTTAGCACAAGGGCTGGAAGCAGTAGGGAGCAGCTAGCTATAGCTTAGCACAAGGGCTGGAAGCAGTATAGGGACCAGCTAGCCTATAGCTTAGCACAAGGGCTGGAAGCAGTAGGGAGCAGCTAGCTATATAGCTTAGCACAAGGGCTGGAAGCAGTAGGGAGCAGCTAGCTATAGCTTAGCACAAGGGCTGGAAGCAAGCAACTATAGCCTATAGTTTAGCACAAGGACTGGAAGTAGGGAGCAGCTAGCGCTCTGTAAAAAAATTAACTCTGACGCACAGAGATGAAATTGATGAAATTGAATTGGGTGATGGTGTTGGAGGTCTGACCCCCCACCCTGACCGCCTGGGGTCTTTCACTCAGAAAGTCCAGTACCCAGGCGCTCAGGGCGGAGCTCAGACCCAGCTCGATCAGCTTGTCCACCAGTCTGGTGATGGGGACTATGGTGTTGAACGCTGAGCTGTATGAACAACAGTCTCACATAGCCCCCCTTCTGACGGTCAAGGTGAGAGAGGGTGCTGTGCAGTACCTGGGAGACCGCGTCGTCAGTGGACCTGTTTGTCCTGTATGCAAATTGCATAGGGTCCATATCACTGGGGAGGGAGGCACAAATGTGGTCCTTGACCAGCCTCTCGAAACATTTCATGACCACAGAGGTGAGTGCCACCGGTCTGTAGTAATAACTGTGAATTGAACTTGCATTGCTGCACTATAGTCCATCCGTTGCAAGTCAACGCCCCCCCCCCCCCCCCCCCCCCCTCCATCCATTAACTCAACTGGACTGTCACTGTAATATTTATGTACAGTTGTACAGTGTCCCCCACCCACCCCTCCTACCCAACCCCCCCACCCACCCAACCACCTCCAATGTACAGTCAGATTGGTTATTTTTGGTTGAGGTTGAAAAAGCTATGTTGATTCAATATTTAATTACAGATACCATTTCAACATTTGAAAAACTGTCGTTGAATCAATTTAGTAGATTCCCCCTCCCCTCCTCCCCCTCCCCTCCCCTTCGAGAGGGTATAGTCCTAAGCAACTCGCGAGACCTAGAAGATCTCACGGGACTTGAGGTATTCAAACACTTTGGCGCGATGGATGGTGTCTTCACTGACTGCTTGACAAATAGTCTGAGCCAAACTCCTTGGTAAGTCATTGACAATATTATGTATTATGCCATTCACATACCATAATCTTGCTGTCATCGTTTGACTACATGCTACTTTGTGAATTATTACCGTGGTGGCAACTAGTAGGCTAGAACGAAGCTTGTTAGCATTATTAGCTAACATGCTAGATGGTACTTAACTGGTAAGTGAGTTCTTATGGGAATAGTATGATTCCGTTCAGATACCATCACCGGGCTGTTATCGTTTGACTAAATGTTATCTCTGTGCCGTGGCAAATAGTTTGGAGCTTGTTTGAGCAAATAGTGATGCATATTATTATAGCTACTAACGTTAGCTAGCTAGCATGCTAGCTAACGTTATTCTGCGATTTTGTTTCGTGATTAAAATGTACGTTTTTAATAGTTACATAAGCATTGTTGTAACTAGTGTTAACAAATACTTTATTATAGTTCAATTGTGTTAAACTTGGGACACAGCCATGGCTCTATTTTATTTCGTTTTGTATGTGAGGCATTTTAGCTTGCAGTTGTTGTGTTGCATTGTGGGTCTTCAGCACAAAGTAATCCCTTGCTGAGGGTAAGATGGTTTTCTGTCTGCTCAGACTCAGAATACTTAATTAACATGATCTGTGCTTCATAAAAAAACAGATATTATTTATCTGGTTTTGGTTATTTTGCACAGTAAATACTTATTCAGGCCTACCTGCAATTCAGAATTTAATCCAGCAGGGCGGCAGTGATGTTCATTCTGCCTTTTGTTATATATAAAAAATGGGGCTTTGAAAGACTGACATATTTGAACTTCTAGCTCCTGCTACTCTAAACATATATATATATAATATACACAGTCTTGATAAATTGCATACAAGGTTTTTTGAATATTTTGATCGTCTTCTTTTTAGAATTCGCTGGCAATCATCGCCGCTATCAAGGTGAGTTAACTAACACATTCTCAAATCATGTTTTGTTTTTACCACCAGACATGCGCTAGGTATATGGAGCTAGGTACACTTTAGGTTATATGGTGCTCATTGATAACTACTTTGATGGTGCTTATTTTTTCCTTATTTTGTTAATTATGTTGCTCTTTCTCTAGGAATGCCAATGTATAACTCCAGCCCCTATTACCACACTGCCATTGATTCAGCTCAGTAAGTATTATCTTTCAATTCAATATTGTCTGTCTCTCTCACCCCACTTCAAACTTCACACCTTTATCTGTGTTTTCATCTCTGTCTTTCTGTCTCTCTCACCTCGACCCCCTCCACTTCACACAACACCTACATTGCCAAAGCCTTTGTCATTTGATGACACAGCAGTGCTATGTCTGTCTCTCCCTCTATCTCCGTCTCCCTCTCTCACTGGCATAACATTTTTATTGTCGTATTCAATATTTCAGAGATTCTTCGCCAGAGGAACTTGAAGCCATTCCTGAATTACCACCAGAGACCAGCAGTTGCACGCAGGCAGAGACTGCCTGTAGCGTGAGTTGAATTTTATACACAAGTTCACTGGTGTTTATTCTTATATAAAACGTCTCTAAAGACGTATGTTTACCTTTGCATTGATTGGCGGATTTTTGACTGAAGACATTGGATCTTTCCTGCTCTCCCATCCAAGTCCCAGGTTGTAATGACGTAATCATGACACTTAGTTGATTTTGAGTAGACAATTACTCGTTGCATCTGGGCTCATAGTCATAGCCATATAGGAATGACCGCTACACCGTCCCGCCAATAGCGGCCGAGGGAGGGAGAGTTAAGCGATTTCTTTGTCATTCAGACAGATTCTCCTATCTGCACCTATCTGACACGTATAGCCACTGATGGTGGAGAAGTGCTGTCCAATTAGCCATTTTGGGGAAATTCAGGCATAAAATAATATTCTGTTGTGTGTCACTGTCAAACAATCCAATATTTCAGAGATTCTTCGCCAGTTGCGGGAAGTATGTCACCACCTGAAGACGCACACCACCACCTGAAGCCCATGTAGAATTGTGAGTTGAATTTTATACATGATAGATCAGTGGTTCTCAAACTTTTTACACCAAGTACCACCTGAGAATGTAGCTGGCTCTCCAAGTACCACCATATGACCGGTGTTAAAATACAGTCTATTCAGCTATGCACAGTTCACGCAGAAGGCAAATGTATTCCTAATACCATTATTTATTGTTAACTTTTGTCAGACACAGCCACAATGTACAAAGGGATAGCACTAGAACTAGCAAACGCGTCCACACAACTCATACAATGCAAGGGCATTGAGAACATAATAACTAACATTCTCACATAGCAAGTGAGAAAATTAAGAACAACTGTATTTCAGCAAATGTACTTAATCTCTATCTCTCTCTCTCTCTCTCTCACACAGCAAGCAATTGTCCATCATTCTCTCTCTCTCTCTCTCTCTCTCACACACACACACACACACACGCACACACACACACACACACAATTATTTTGTTACAAAAACTTAATTTCCTGCATTCTGGTGCAGGACTTTTTGAAATTTTACCCTTTAAATGCCAGTTTGTGTGATGGCATCACAAATTATTGTTAAAATAAACACACAAAGTAAAATATGTTCAATAGGATAGGAGCCCCGCATTTAGTGATCTAGGAGGCAAGTATTTTGTAATAAGATCAGATAGATAGAGCAATCACAAAATAAAGAAATGAGGCTCATCGTGCTCGCAAGCCACTGTCTAAAGTCTAATTGTGTTCTCAGAGGGGATGACACTGGTGATCTACACCTCTACCAGAGGCCAGCAGCCAGAGGGGGACCCTGCTGACCACAAGGCCATCTGAATCATCCTATGCTGAATTGACATGGATGGCATCTCCCTTAAGCTGATGTGAGTATAACTTCCATGTACAAACACAAACACACCCACTCTATCTATATCTCTCTTCTAGGACATGTCATCATCATCAAACCTTTATTTAATTCTTGGGAGAACAGTAGGGTTGTAAAAAAAAGTGTAAACATCTTCAAATCATTATTAACACATCCACGCTGTAAAGGGTTATTGCCCGCCATGCTTTGACCGTCAGATCTCGCGAGTAGGGTCGAGCTGCAGACTCGGAGCCTCGGTCCAGATTGGAACTTCCGCTCGGAGCCTCGGTCCAGATTGGAACTTCCGCCCTGCCACAGGACTATTACTCCTGTGACAGGGCAATGCGCTGATTGGCGGAAAGTACGGAAGTATCTCGAAGTACGTCTGACGTATCTCGAATTACGTCTGACGTTTCTCTACGTTAGCGAACATTAAACGTTGTATTCATAAAATAATATAAATTCAGCAGCATGGGGAGGGCCGGGGGGGAGGGGAGGTACAGGTAGTAGAAGACATAGAGGTACAGGTCACATAATTATAGTACAGTGGAGAAGTAAAAATAGAATAAAAAGGCAGTGGAAACAATATACAATATTATTAACTCTAATAATAACACGCCTCGCGGGCTCATTATAATACGAGAGCCGTGGGTCTGCATTGTATAGAGCGGATCCCCCGGCCGTATTCAAGCGCTGGAGCGCTTTGCGATGGATCAAACTGTATTAATATAGTAGTAATAATAGTAGTTGGCTAGTTGCGCGCTTCTGGCCACCTCCCGCAGTGCGCGCATACACACATACTGTCTGTAGCCTATACAGTACGTGCAAAATTAGTTGTCAAGAGCCAATCGCACAGGTTGCCTCATCTCATCTGGCTCTGCAAATAGATCTAGAGTCTGAATATCATATATAGCCTGCTGATGATCTCTCTCTCTCTCTCTCTCTCTCTCTCTCTCGTCTCAAATCCATTCTGAGAACGGAATGCAGTGCCCGCGACGAGGGTCTTGATTGATTGATTGATTGATTGATTGATTGATTGATTGATTGATTGAAAATTGTATTACCAGATCATGCTGGACCTACAAAACAGTACAGTACTGTTTCTCATTCCTGTACTGTTGTTTATACTCTGCTCCTGTGTTGTAACCCAACCCCCTCCAATGTACAGTAAATGACCAAGTATGGTTTTGTCAATATTCCAATGTACAGTTTTGCTTGTACAGTTGTACAGTGTCCAACACCCCCCCACCCCTCCTACCCGACCCCCCCCCCCCCCCCCCCCCCCCAAGGCGAAGGTCTTTCTCTGGTCTGCATCCCCTTAACAATTGTGTGTATTGAGCTGTACTGTACTGTACCCATTCTGCAATCTGTTAATAAAATGTTCAATCAAGAATGGAGTGATTGACAGTGTCAAAGGCCTTTTGTAGGTCCAGCATGATCTGTTAATACAATTTTCAATCAATCAATCAATCAATCAATCAATCAAGACCCGCGTCGCAGGCACTGCATTCCGTTCTCAGAATGGATTTGAGAGAGATCATCAGCAGGCTATATATGATATTCAGACTCTAGATCTATTTGCAGAGCCAGATGAGATGAGGCAACCTGTGCGATTGGCTCTTGACAACTAATTTTGCACGTACTGTATAGGCTACAGACAGTATGTGTGTATGCGCGCACTGCGGGAGGTGGCCAGAAGCGCGCAACTAGCCAACTACTATTATTACTACTATATTAATACAGTTTTATCCATGGCAAAGCGCTCCAGCGCTTGAATACGGCCGGGGGATCCGCTCTATACAATGCAGACCCACGGCTCTCGTATTATAATGAGCCTGCGAGGCGTGTTATTATTAGAGTTAATAATATTGTATATTGTTTCCACTGCCTTTTTATTCTATTTTTACTTCTCCACTGTACTATAATTATGTGACCTGTACCTCTATGTCTTCTACTACCTGTACCTCCCCTCCCCCCGGCCCTCCCCATGCTGCTGAATTTATATTATTTTATGAATACAACGTTTAATGTTCGCTAACGTAGAGAAACGTCAGACGTAATTCGAGATACGTCAGACGTACTTCGAGATACTTCCGTACTTTCCGCCAATCAGCGCATTGCCCTGTCACAGGAGTAATAGTCCTGTGGCAGGGCGGAAGTTCCAATCTGGACCGAGGCTCAGAGTCTGCAGCTGGACCCTATTGGATCTCGCTGTACAGCGTTATTGAGATCAATATTGAATTTTTTCGCCATGGCATTCAAAATTCATATATACACCCATGGCCGCCTAGTTATAGTTGAAAGTGGGGGTGCAAGATTCTTTTTTATTCTTTTTTTTTTATTTTATTTTTTTTACATTTAATGAACACAGCTGCTCTTTTCACTATAAAACTTAGTTTATATTGCAGTATGATAGCTATAATAATAATAACTTCACTGCGAGGGCTCTTTTAGCTAACGCTAGCTAGGCACGTATGATAGCCAATTACTATTATAATAATAATAATAATAACTTTCCCATCCTCCCAAAGCCCCTCCGGCCCCGTTCACATCCGCAGCGGCAGTACCAACAACAACAACAATTAATTGACGCTATCAATAGCCCCAGTGAGCGCGGCGGCTGGCTGAATGAATGAATGAAAACTTTATTTAACAGATTGCAGAATGGGTACAATACAGTACGGCTCAATACACACAATTGTTAAGGTGATGCAGACCAGAGAAAGACGTTTGTCTTGTTTACATCAGGGTCCATACTAGCCCCTTTCGTGACTGTGCTGCACCGAGTGAATCCACAGTCACTTGCTCCTCAATGGGAAACCAACCTAGATTTACCCTGAAGGACTGGTTCTGGCCGAACCGTTCGTTATACAAGTATCACAGAGACATTACAAATGTGCTCACAGTTGCACGAGGGTTTCGGACAGAGATACGGGATGGTGCGCAGGCGCTGTGATCACCCAACGGCGGAAATAATGCCGCTTTGAGCAGTTTATAAAAAAATATTAAAAATATTTATTAGCAACGCCGAGCTTTCAAACCATCCCGTATCTCTGTCCGAACATATACAGAAATAAATACAGTAAAAACATACATGACATCATGACATTTATGGCATAGGGACATACATGACATACAGGTATATACTGTAGTACTGTTACATTTGTGACATATACGATATGCAAATAATATACAGTACTGTTACCCAGAGATCCTAACAGAAAATATTATATATATATGATGGGGATGAGACTGTACATTAGGAGGAGGGGGGGGGGGTGGACATTTACGGTGGCCAGTTTCGAATTGCAGTCTCCCGTAGGTGCTCTTTAAGAGCGGTTTTGAATGTGGGCAGGGGTAAAGTGGGTTTTAGGAGTGAGGTTAAGCAGTAGTCTGACCAGTTTGTTTTGTGATGTTTGTAATCTTGTTTTTAGTGCCTTTGAGGTGCTTTGGTACCATGAGGTGCAGGCATAGTCGTAGTACCCTTGAATGAGTACTGAGAGTACCCATGATTTTTGCCATTTTGTTATCGTGAAATTGGTATTAAATTTAATTCTGATTGGCATTAAAAAGTCTTAAAGCCTTAAATCTGACTGGGCTAAACCCTGGTTATTTTCAGCCCAATTTAATCATTTCACTGCAAACCATCTGATCAATATATCACCCATACTACATAAAGCATTTACTGACGATCACGTAATTATAAACGCCGCCCCCCCCCCCTTTCCTCCGTGCATGATGACGCATAACGTATACGATCATATACAGTTGAATTTTTTAATATAGCGTGTCTAGGGAATAAACGGCAATCGATGCATTTAGGTCTATAACTCACGTTCTAGGAATTACTACAGGAAATGATAAAACATACTTATATTCTAGAAGGTATTTTTGTATTTTTGTATGAATGAAAAAGTATAACGTTCCTACATCCTGAACAATAGATAATCGATGTTGAATGCAGGCATTAAAGTGTTCCGTCTCAAGACGGATTTCCGTCAATTTGATTGGGGAGATCCGTCAATTTGATTCGCAGTCTAACGGAATTGACTACCTGGTATAATATGATTTGTAGATGCATACAGATTGAAACTAAATTGAGCCAATCAGAGGCGCCAAATATCATGAAAAGGGAATTTTTTCTACCGAGGCGGCGCCAAGCAGTCATCACTCAGGGACTCGAGTGGTTGCAGCTGGAGGCTATTGGGCGAGTGACATTTGCGAGGTCTGTCCGCCACATGGCAGGGTAACAAAATAGTTGTGTCCCCTGCTGTGGTTGTGAGTATAGTATACGTTTATTAGCTTAACTCCGTAGCAACATCACACAGGTGTATCTGTAGACAGTCTCCTCCCCACCGTATATATCTTTTTTCCTACCACCCACCCCCTCCTAATGTACAGTCCCGGACTTTCCAGTGAATCATAGTGTCCTTTTTTTTCATTTTCCCAGATGCACCATGCACCAAGGATCCAGCTGATTACTGCCAATCTGGAGGATTGTTCCTTATCTGCTCTTCACTTGTGCCACTGATTCATTGACCTTTTGTGGTGTGGTATGTTTTGATTTTTACTTAGTAATACACTGTATAGTTGGGATTCTGAATTAAACAGTATAATGTTCACATATATTATGGAGCCCCCAGGGGTCGGGAGAATATTGTGGAAAACAATATAAAACTGAAATGGTAAAGCTAAAAAACTGTAGACCTGACCACAACCCCCTCGGTTCAACAGCACAATATGTTGCTTTCTCCGCTTTTAAAAGTTGAAATCATCTGATGACATTAAAGGGATAGTTCAGAATTGTGGACATAAAGTTTAATTTACTACTTGGCCATTATGTTATGTTCAATGGACTGCACTTATATAGCAATAGCGCTTTTATCCAAAGCGCGTATGGCCTCTCATTCACCTATTCACACACATTCACACACCAATGGTGGCAGCTGCCATGCATATTGATCCATAAATAGTGTTTAGATTGTACTTCTATAGGTTTTTAACTTTACATACTGTATTTAAACATTATATTTGAACAAACACTGCAAGCTAAAGTTTTAAATCATTTGAATCTGTTTTATACAGCACACTTGCTTCCAAAATAAAGCAGTTTTACAATCCTGATCGTTTGTTAACACTTGAAGCTTTTTGTTTCTAACAATCTGTACAATAAAAGTGTTTCTCTGCTGAACTTTGAGTTCTGTCACTTTATTGAAGGAGTTTGATTGTAATAATTGAGGAAAAACCTGTGAAATAACAGTGTTTCACTGCTGAACTTTAAGTTCTGTCACTTAATTGAAGGAGTTTGATTGTAATAATTATGGGAAAACCTGTAAAATAACAGTGTTTCACTGCTGAACTTTAAGTTCTGTCACTTTATTGAAGGAGTTTGATCGTAATAATTTAGGAAAAATCTGTGAAATAACAGTCTTTCACTGCTGAACTTTGAGTTCTGTCACTTTATTGAAGGAGTTTGATTGTAATAATTATGGGAAAACCTGTAAAATAACAGTGTTTCACTGCTGAACTTTAAGTTCTGTCACTTAATTGAAGGAGTTTGATTGTAATAATTGAGGAAAAACCTGTGAAATAACAGTGTTTCACTGCTGAACTTTAAGTTCTGTCACTTTATTGAAGGAGTTTGATCGTAATAATTTAGGAAAAACCTGTGAAATAACAGTCTTTCACTGCTGAACTTTGAGTTCTGTCACTTAATTGAAGGAGTTTGATTGTAATAATTATGGGAAAACCTGTAAAATAACAGTGTTTCACTGCTGAACTTTAAGTTCTGTCACTTTATTGAAGGAGTTTGATCGTAATAATTGAGGAAAAACCTGTGAAATAACAGTGTTTCACTGCTGAACTTTGAGTTCTGTCACTTAATTGAAGGAGTTTGATTGTAATAATTATGGGAAAACATGTAAAATAACAGTGTTTCACTGCTGAACTTTGAGTTCTGTCACTTAATTGAAGGAGTTTGATTGTAATAATTATGGGAAAACATGTAGAATAACAGTGTTTCACTGCTGAACTTTGAGTTCTGTCACTTAATTGAAGGAGTTTGATTGTAATAATTATGGGAAAACATGTAGAATAACAGTGTTTCACTGCTGAACTTTGAGTTCTGTCACTTAATTGAAGGAGTTTGATTGTAATAATTATGGGAAAACATGTAAAATAACAGTGTTTCACTGCTGAACTTTGAGTTCTGTCACTTAATTGAAGGAGTTTGATTGTAATAATTCTGGGATAACATGTAAAATAACAGTGTTTCACTGCTGAACTTTGAGTTCTGTCACTTAATTGAAGGAGTTTGATTGTAATAATTCTGGGAAAACATGTAAAATAACAAATAAATGTTATGTTCAATGGACTGCACTTATATAGCAATAACGCTTTTATCTAAAGCGCGTATGGCCTCTCATTTACCTATTCACACACATTCACACACCAATGGTGGCAGCTGCCATGCATATTGATCCATAAATAGTGTTTAGATTGTACTTCTATAGGTTTTTAACTTTACATACTGTATTTAAACATTATATTTGAACAAACACTGCAAGCTAAAGTTTTAAATCATTTGAATCTGTTTTATACAGCACACTTGCTTCCAAAATAAAGCAGTTTTACAATCCTGATCGTTTGTTAACACTTGAAGCTTTTTGTTTCTAACAATCTGTACAATAAAAGTGTTTCTCTGCTGAACTTTGAGTTCTGTCACTTTATTGAAGGAGTTTGATTGTAATAATTGAGGAAAAACCTGTGAAATAACAGTGTTTCACTGCTGAACTTTAAGTTCTGTCACTTAATTGAAGGAGTTTGATTGTAATAATTATGGGAAAACCTGTAAAATAACAGTGTTTCACTGCTGAACTTTAAGTTCTGTCACTTTATTGAAGGAGTTTGATCGTAATAATTTAGGAAAAATCTGTGAAATAACAGTCTTTCACTGCTGAACTTTGAGTTCTGTCACTTTATTGAAGGAGTTTGATTGTAATAATTATGGGAAAACCTGTAAAATAACAGTGTTTCACTGCTGAACTTTAAGTTCTGTCACTTAATTGAAGGAGTTTGATTGTAATAATTGAGGAAAAACCTGTGAAATAACAGTGTTTCACTGCTGAACTTTAAGTTCTGTCACTTTATTGAAGGAGTTTGATCGTAATAATTTAGGAAAAACCTGTGAAATAACAGTCTTTCACTGCTGAACTTTGAGTTCTGTCACTTAATTGAAGGAGTTTGATTGTAATAATTATGGGAAAACCTGTAAAATAACAGTGTTTCACTGCTGAACTTTAAGTTCTGTCACTTTATTGAAGGAGTTTGATCGTAATAATTGAGGAAAAACCTGTGAAATAACAGTGTTTCACTGCTGAACTTTGAGTTCTGTCACTTAATTGAAGGAGTTTGATTGTAATAATTATGGGAAAACATGTAAAATAACAGTGTTTCACTGCTGAACTTTGAGTTCTGTCACTTAATTGAAGGAGTTTGATTGTAATAATTATGGGAAAACATGTAGAATAACAGTGTTTCACTGCTGAACTTTGAGTTCTGTCACTTAATTGAAGGAGTTTGATTGTAATAATTATGGGAAAACATGTAGAATAACAGTGTTTCACTGCTGAACTTTGAGTTCTGTCACTTAATTGAAGGAGTTTGATTGTAATAATTATGGGAAAACATGTAAAATAACAGTGTTTCACTGCTGAACTTTGAGTTCTGTCACTTAATTGAAGGAGTTTGATTGTAATAATTCTGGGATAACATGTAAAATAACAGTGTTTCACTGCTGAACTTTGAGTTCTGTCACTTAATTGAAGGAGTTTGATTGTAATAATTCTGGGAAAACATGTAAAATAACAGTGTTTCACTGCTGAACTTTAAGTTCTGTCACTTTATTGAAGGAGTTTGATTGTAATAATTCTGGGAAAACATGTAAAATAACAGTGTTTCACTGCTGAACTTTAAGTTCTGTCACTTTATTGAAGGAGTTTGATCATAATAATTTAGGAAAAACCTGTGAAATAACAGTGTTTCACTGCTGAACTTTAAGTTCTGTCACTTTATTGAAGGAGTTTGATCGTAATAATTTAGGAAAGACCTGTGAAATAACAGTGATTCACTGCTGAACTTTGAGTTATGTCACTTAATTGAAGGAGTTTCATCGTAAATGTAGGGAAAACTTGTGAAATAACAGTGTTTCACTGCTGAACTTTAAGTTCTGTCACTTTATTGAAGGTGTTTGATCATAATAATGTAGGAAAAAACCTGTAAAATAACAGTGTTTCACTGCTGAACCTAACCTGTCAATTAACAGTGATTCTCTGTTCTCGGGTTCTCAAATAATAAACAGAATTATCTGTAAATTTATTGCTTTTCCACTTTATTTTAATTAGGGTATTTCAATGTAAATTTTACACTAATTCAATGTCCCCAAACTGCCAGACTTTTACCGTTTTTCTACCGATTTTTTTTTTACAGTGTAGGTATGTAATTTCATCTTTCCTTGTGACAATATTGTCACCCACTGTAACTGAGAAGCCGTCGGTCTTGCTGAGTTTGTTATTCGAACCGAAGAGAATGGACTCTGTTTTGCCCATGTGTAATGATAGTTTGTTATCAGCGAGCAATATGCAGATTTTGCCGAGTTCCGAGCTGAGGGTTTTTTCAACCTGTAACTTGTCCTTGTCAGAGACCAGCAGGGCTGAGTCTTCCGCGAACAGGAACAAGTTGCAGTCATGCTGACCAGAGAAAGACGTTAGTCTTGTATTAATATTATTGTAACACTTATCACCATACAGAAACATCATTTGAATAGTATAGCTTAGTTTAAAATGCTTCGTTTGTTGTTTTAATGTGACTTTGGTCGCCAAAAACGCCTTACCACGTCATTCCCCGCCATGCTCATTCTGCCGAAGACGCTGGGCAGCGTCTTTGATATCAATATTTCAAAAATCTGTGATCAAAATCATATTTCTCCCCCGGAGACATGATATGTACTGTTGAGCCCCTCTCAACTCTCCAACGGTTCAAGAGCGCCATCTGGTGGCCGATCGGCGGATCGCCCAAACAGGAAGTGATGCGGATGAAGTGGTGCTCACCCATATTTAGTCCGGGCACTCGCTATCGTTAGCGGGACTCCATCTTGACACACTGCACGTCGATCGGTTGCAAATAACTCGATAAACAACATGATTTGGACGTATATGTGATGCCCACTAGAAGTGGTATCATGTTAATATCTTTAGATTATGTGTCAAAACAGTGTGAACATATTGGTACAGGATTACCTCCATCAGAAACAAGTTAGAACAGTCATTTATATGTAATGGGAGACATTAACATAATCTGGTCAATAGGTGGCGGTATAGGACTGGTGTTTAGTGGCTTCGCCTTCCAGGGAACCGTACTGTGTGCTTAGGAACGCACAAGGCGATCTCAGCCTCACAACCGGGATGAACCAGAGTCAATAACATCGTGTCTGCACCTTCCTTTGTCAAATGATTAACTACAACCTGTTTCATAGGTGGGTAATATACTACAAAACACACATAAAGGTTAACAAGGATACATGCAATGTCGAGGGTTCAAATTAAGTAACTATTGTCGATGTTTGAGTCAAGTTTAAGAAGTTTAAGACGACAAGTAACGTGGTTGAGAAGCAGACCGTCTATTGATGGCGCCACGTTTCGTTGGTACATTTAAATAGTGTTGGAACTAGGGCTGCAACTAATGACTAATTTGGTAGTCGACTAATCTGCCGATTATTTTTTCGATTAGTCGACTAATCGAAAACCAATGTAAACAACAACAAAAAAAAATGATTTTTTTTTTTTTTTTTTTATTACCTATCTTTGTGAAAGTGGCTTCTCAGCTCTGGTCCAGCTGAAGACAGAGCAGAGGAACAGATTGGACATTGAGCATGACCTCAGAGTTGCTTGTCTACCATCACCCCAGACTTTGAGACTCTTGTCAGGACCAAACAACAACATCATAACATGATGATCCCATAGCAAATTAAAATAATGACTCATGAAACATTTGAATTTGGATCTTTAAGCCACTTTAAATGAAAATGTATTTGAAGAACAATACAGCAATCACTCATAACAAGATAAATAAATTAAATAATACAAATTAAAGTGGAAGTGTACTTTAAATAACTTTTGTTTGCTGTGTGTGAGAGGAGTCCGTGTGTGTGTGTATGTGTGTGTGTCTTACTCTGATCGCTGTGTGAGTGAGAGGAGTGTGTGTACTGTGTAATTTGTGTGTGTCTTACTCTGATCGCTGTGTGAGTGAGAGGTGTGTACTGTGTAATTTGTGTATGTGTGTGTGTCTTACTCTGATCGCTGTGTGTGAGTGAGAGGAGTGTGAATGTGTGTGTGTCTTACTCTGATCGCTGTGTGTGAGAGAGAAGAGTGTGAATGTGTGTGTGTCTTACTCTGATCGCTGTGTGTGAGTGAGAGGAGTGTGAATGTGTGTGTGTCTTACTCTGATCGCTGTGTGTGAGTGAGAGGAGTGTGAATGTGTGTGTCTTACTCTGATCGCTGTGTGTGAGTGAGAGGAGTGCGTGTGTAATGTATTGTGTGTCTAGTCTGATCATCATCTCCTGCAGGGGAACAATGTTTTCAATGTCCAAAATTTGCTATGGGATCATCATGTTATGATGTTGTCTGGAACCCTGAGAAGCCACTCTCACAAAGATAGGTAGTGCAAAAAAAAAAAAAAAAAAAAAAAATTAAATACATTTTTTTTTGTTTTTTTTTTTTTTATGACTAATCGACGCAACAATTTCTCGTCGACGATTTTTTATAATCGACGTCGTCGATTATGTCGACTAATCGTTGCAGCCCTAGTTGGAACACAATTGTCCATTTAAGCACTAACGTGTCGAAGTTAAGTATCTCCAAGGGGATTATAAAGGTTTATGTTTTGAAATACATACTGTGTTGGGTTGAATTGCTGTGTAGTAAATGTGTATATTGTGTACAAGATGGTTAGAGGGAAATTACTTTAGCTTACCCTACCTAGAAGGTAGCTAAACACCGGAGCTGTACCACATGCTCTCTCTCTCTCTCTCTCTCTCTCTCTCTCTCTCTCTCTCTCTCTCTCTCTCTCTCTCTCTCTCTCTCTCTCTCTCTCTCTCTCTCTCTCTCTCTCTCTCTATTGCGCCCTCCGTTAAATGTAAATATAAATCTATTCCCTTGAGTTATACCATGGTCACGGTTTAGCAAATTCCTAGTAGGGTTGAGAACGGCCCGATATATATATATATATAAATGTACTTGCAGTGCACATTTGAGTTTCAATAGAACTTGAGACCGGAACACAACTATGGATAACACTGAGGTGTGGAGGTATTTCGGTATACTAGAGAATAGTGGATATGACTGATGATAAGTGACTGATGATAAAGGTAACACTTATTGGTGATTTAAGTAATTGTTTGACAGACAATGAGAATGACAGTGTTGGTTAAAAGACATACGATGGTCCCTTCCAACATGCCTAGACATGTCTAGACAGAGGTTAACAGGATAATGTTTCTCTTCTCACGTGCTTATATTTAAGACGCCAAATATGTATAAAG
This sequence comes from Notolepis coatsorum, assembly GCF_963971535.1. Taxonomy (NCBI): domain Eukaryota; kingdom Metazoa; phylum Chordata; class Actinopteri; order Aulopiformes; family Paralepididae; genus Notolepis; species Notolepis coatsorum. The sequence goes on from NC_140171.1 coordinate 92,042,236, forward strand.
ACATAAGTAATCACAATGTACAGTATATAATACTGGATAACTACATTTAAAAGGAAAATGCTATTGAAGTGAACCAGGGTATCCTAAAAGGGTAGAATGTGTGTTGCAATGATGAATATGCTTTTGAATTAATAACAAGTATGGGATTATAATTGAATGTATTAAAGTAATGTAACTAATTGAACTGGATGATTATACAATGATGATACAATGATTATACAATGATGATACAATGATGATACAATGATGATACAATGATGATGATGATTGATTGATTATTCTGTTGAATAAATAAATGTTGTTGAAATAGACAACCGGGAGGAACCAGAGTCAATAACATCGTGTCTGCACCTTCCTTTGTCAAATGATTAACTACAACCTGTTTCATAGGTTAAACATATATCTGCTATCAGGTGCCATATCCTGGTACCTGTAACAGTTTATTGGGGGCTCGTCCGGGATCAGCGCCACCTGCTGGATGGGAGCTGATCCAGAGATCTTGACACCTGGACCAACCGCGACCCGATGAACCAGGAAGCAACGCCCGGTGTAAAGGTTGTCGAATGAGGGATTGATCTGCGCAGTATCGACAGCAGTGAAGTGCCTCATCTGATGCCAGACGACAACGAGAGCTGCGTCCACTACTCTACCTGACGAGAAGGAAGACCGGTGTCGTGTAGAGGAGATCCACCCACCACGGAAAGTCGTCACAGTGATCCTGAACTGAGAGCCAAGTGCGAGGAATCGGGAAGCAGCCATGGGAGACAGCGAGAGGAAAAGCTTGGTGTGGGACATCAAGAAGAGCCTGCTCACTCTACCTGCGGATGAACTGTTTCGCATTGCCGAGGCATTGGAACTGATACCAGGACTGGAGACGTCTGACCGAACCCACCTTACCGTAGACGACGTGGAGGGGTGCTTCAACTTTATCAACGACTACCTGTACAGTAAGGTTTTACTGGAGTTAGAGGATACAGGGTTGTCTTATTTATTACAGATAAAAGATGTGACTGATGGACTTATGCAGAGTGAGGTGGTGGGTCTAGAAGAGGGTAAAACCGAGGGCCTACGGTCCACCAGTCAAAGTGATGCAGTACCAGTCGACCCCGTTAGCGTCTTTTATGATGTAAGTGAAACCATTGAGGGTGTGCCCACTCCAAAAGTAAGCAACCAGGTTTTACAGTGCCTGCCCAGTGTACTACCACCCACAGCTCAGGCTGTGCCATTGAATAAGAGTGTACCAGACACCGAAAGTAAACAGGAAACCCCTGGTGTGTCGCCAGATAAACTAATATCTTTAAGAGAACTGTCGTACCTTCACCGCAGGGAGTTTAAGCTCCAGGGAGGTCAGATAGGAGACCAGGGATCAGACATTAGTTACAACAGTGTCTGCAAACAGATCGACGAAGGTCTGAAGGAGCAATTCAGCGATGCAGAGGTTGTTAGAGCAGTCTTGAGAGTGATCAAAGCTGGCAGCTTTAAGGATATGTTAATGGTAAAAGATGATTTGACTATCGATGAGCTGAAGGGTTTTCTCCATTCTCACCTCGGTGAACAAAGTAATACCGAGTTGTTTCAAGAACTCATGTGTACAAAGCAAAAGGATAGTGAAACACCACAGCAGTTTTTGTATAGAGTCATAGGACTCAAGCAGAAGATTTTACTAGCATCAAAATATGCTGCTACTGACGTTAAGTACAACGAACGAACCGTTCAGGATGTCTTTCTCCACACTGTATATCAAGGTTTAGGACACAAACATGATGACATTCGTAGGGAACTCAAACCCTTACTTGAAGACAGAGTACCTGATGAGGCCATTCTCAGACAGATGAAAAAGGTCATGAGCGATGAGAGTGAAAGACAGCGACGGTTAGGGCCTACCAATTGCAATAGACCCCCCCATGTACATAGTGCAGGTGCTGAGGTGAAGGGAGCACAGTGTCCCCCCCCCCCACGTGGACCTGTCTGACCCCACCTTCCTGTTCGAACCAGATGACAGCAGTTTAGCGCTGGCAGAACTGGATGTTGGAGAAGGCCTGCTGCAAGCGCAAAACCCCAGGAAGCCGTATGTCACCGTGCCTGTGGGAAACAACACAAGGCATAACGTCACTCTCTCCAGGAAGACAGCTCTGGGCAGCATCCATTGTGTTGGGAAAGTCATCACGACAGACTCCCCACGGCAAACCCCCATCCCAACCTACTCACCTGAAATCTCCCAGCCTACGGTACCCCCCAACCGTGCTGCTACAACGTCGGCTGTGCCCAGCCCCATCCTGTTCAAACCCCCCGTCGATCTCAGTCACCTCGACGACGAACAACAGACAATAGTCAACCGGATGCTTTGTGAAGAGGCTGGGTCCTTTGCACAAGACAGTGGTGACATTGGGTGCATCCCGAGCCTGCAGATGACAATCGCTCTCCATGATACTGTCCCGGTCCAGAAGACGTACTCATCAGTACCAAAGCCACTGTTTAAAGAAGTAAAAGAGTACATACAGGAACTGTTAATGAAAGGTTGGATAGTCAAGTCAAAGTCTCCATATTCTGCCCCAGTAGTCTGCGTCAGAAAGAAGGACGGCAGCCTACGGCTATGCATCGACTACCGCCTCCTGAACAAAAAGACTGTGCCCGATCGCCATCCACTACCTAGAATACAAGACCTGACTGACACACTTGGAGGCTATACCTGGTTTAGTATCCTAGACCAAGGGAAAGCCTACCACCAGGGCTTCGTCGCCGAGGGTTCACGACCCTTCACCGCCTTCATCACTCCATGGGGTCTTTACGAGTGGGTGCGCATCCCATTTGGACTCTCGAATGCCCCTGCAACGTTCCAACGGAGCATGGAGGAGATGCTAGGTCCCCTCAGGGACGAATGCTGTATCCCGTATCTTGACGACGTACTCTGTTACGCAAAGACATTTGAAGAACATGTAGAGACCCTCCGCAAGGTTCTCCAAGCCCTTCAACGTCACGGAGTGAAATTGAGACCTGAGAAGTGTGACCTCTTCAAGCAAGAAGTCAGATACGTGGGTCGCCTTGTGTCAGCAGAAGGGGTCAAGATAGACCCACGAGACATTGAAGCCGTGACAGCCCTGTCAAGTAAGACACCCAGAACTGTCGGCGAAGTGAGGAAAATAACAGGATTCCTGGGATATTTCCGTTCATACATTCAGGATTTTTCCCGAATTGCCAGACCCATCTACGAGCTACTCCAAATCAAGCCAGGAAAGACCCCAGCCCCAGCGCGGAGTAAGAACATCAAACGCCCCCAGTTGCCCTCCAGAGAGCCCATAGAGTGGACCACGGAACAGCAGAGAGCACTTGAACAACTGATTGACCTTCTCACAAACCCCCCTGTCTTGGCATATCCTGATTTCAACCTACCCTTCAGGTTGCACACGTATGCCTCCGACCAAGGCCTGGGAGCTGTTCTGTATCAACATCAAAATGGAAAACTGAGAGTCATCGGGTACGGGTCAAGAACATTGTCACCAGCCGAACGAAATTACCATATGCACAGTGGGAAACTGGAGTTCCTTGCATTGAAATGGGCTGTGTGTGTGAAATTCCGTGACTACCTGTATTATGCCCCACACTTTACTATCTACACCGACAACAACCCGTTGACCTATGTAATGAGTACTACCAAGCTCAATGCAGTCGGTCATCGGTGGGTTGGAGAACTGGCAGACTTCCGGTTTGACATCAAATACAGACCCGGAAAGTCCAACATAGATGCAGACACACTTTCCCGCCTTCCCCTGGATATGGAGAGATATGAAAGGACCTGCACAGAAGAGCTCTCTAATGAAGCAGTACGAGCAACGTGGGAAGGAAGCCAAGCAGCTGAAAGGAAAGACGTGGCATGGGTTGCAGCGCTCAACATCGCGTCCCCAGACTCAAACCAGCAGTCTCACCCACACCTACAAACAATCAGTCACGATGAACTGGTGAAGGCCCAAAAAGAGGACCAAGCCATCAACACGATCAGGGAGTTGAAAGAGTCGAACACGAAATTGTCAGACGACGTACGAAGAACCGTAAGCGCAGCAACCCGAAAGCTACTTCATGAATGGAGCAGATTACATATTGAAAATGATCTCCTTTACAGAAAGACCAATCAATACCAACAGTTGGTCCTCCCTGTAAAGTATAGAACACTTGCCCTGAAACATCTACATAATGAGATGGGTCATGTTGGAACAGAAAGAGTGATCCACCTCGCAAGAGAAAGATTCTACTGGCCTTTCATGTCCAGAGAGATTGAAGAATATGTGACCCGAAGATGTCCTTGTATCAAGTCTAAGAAGCCGGTCACCCATGTCCGAGCTCCCATGGGCAGCATTACCTCCAACTTCCCATTAGAACTTGTGTGTATCGACTATCTACATCTGGAAACCAGTCGGGGAGGGTATGAATATATCCTAGTGGTGATCGACCATTTCACTAGGTTCGCCCAGGCATACCCCACCAAGAACAAGAGTGGGAAAACAGCTGCAGAGCGTATCTTTAATGACTTTATACCCAAATTCGGTTATCCCTCGAAATTACATCACGACCAGGGTTGAGAATTTGAGAATAAACTGTTCCAAGCACTGCAACGGCTGTCTGGGGTCGGCCACTCTAGAACATCACCCTACCATCCACAGAGCAACCCAGCGGAGCGGCTCAATCGGACCATACTACAGATGTTGAGGACATTGACTGAAAATGAGAAATTGCGGTGGAAGGACCACCTCCCGCATGTGTTACACGCGTACAACTGTACCAAACATGAATCAACGGGTTACTCACCCTTTTTCCTCCTCTACGGTCGTCATCCACACCTCCCCGTTGACCTGTTGTTTGGGTTAACGAAGAAAGAGGAACCGTACTCACCCAGAGGATACGCGGAGCAATGGGCTGAGAAGATGTCTGAAGCCTATCGGATTGCTTGCGAACATAGCAAAAAGTCCAGTGCAAGAGGAAAAGTAACTTATGACAAGAAAACAAAAGGAGTAGTACTGCAGTCAGGAGACAGAGTTCTGGTGAGAAACCTCAATCAGCGTGGAGGACCAGGCAAGTTGAGATCGTACTGGGAGAAGGCGATCTACGTGGTCAAAAGCCAGCTCGCTGAGAGTCCAGTATACATTGTCTGCCCTGAACATGGAGACCAGAAAAAGACCAGAACACTACACCGAAATCTCTTACTGCTGGTAAATGATTTGCCCGTGGAAATGACTCCACCACCAGCCAGAACTGTCCCTGCAAAGAAAACGAATGACAGACCAAGACAAGGAAGAATGTCAGACACACAAAGACAAGTAGAGACAAGGGACAGCAATGACAGTGATTCGGATGATGACAGTGACAGAGGATACTGGCTAAGGATACCTGTTGAAAGGACAGAGGAAAGACCACTTGGACACCGTGAACGACGACCTGAAGTCATGCCAGGCCTGCGCCCTGAGAGTGAAGATGACAGGGGAGGAAACACGGATGGAAATTTGCCTGTCTTGGCCAGACCGGAGGGAGATGTTAGTGAATCAGGGGAAGAAGAAGAAAGGGAGACCCCCCGAGCTCACTCTCCAATACCCCAACCCCATCCCCGAGCTCACTCTCCAATACCCCAACCCCATCCCCAAGCTCACTCTCCAATACCCCAACCCCACTTCCAAGCTCACTCTCCAATAGCCCAACCCCAACCCCAAGCTCACTCCCCCGTAGCCCAGCTCAATCTCCGAACCCCTCCACTCTCGCCGGTAGAACAAGTCCAGTCAGAGGTTAGGAGGTCTGCCCGTGACAGAAGGCCTAAACAATGTCTCACGTATGATATGCTAGGTGAACCGTTAGTGCAGAACAAGGTGACCGTGAATTCAGTAGTACAGTGGCCACCGATGGTGCCCGCACCACACCACGGTCCACTACCACATCAATTGATACCCTTCGTAATGCCATGGTTGCATTCAATTTTTTACAGCCTTCCACAACATGGCCAGTATGCTTACCGTCCAGCCGTCACCCACGGTCCACCCATGGGGAGTTTGTTAGGGGTTCACGCCTGAGGGTGATATTGGATGGGTGTATTTAGTGATTTTCGGAAATGTCAGGAGCCATTTTTTTAAGGTCAGGGAGTGTGTGATGCCCACTAGAAGTGGTATCATGTTAATATCTTTAGATTATGTGTCAAAACAGTGTGAACATATTGGTACAGGATTACCTCCATCAGAAACAAGTTAGAACAGTCATTTATATGTAATGGGAGACATTAACATAATCTGGTCAATATGTGGCGGTATAGGACTGGTGTTTAGTGGCTTCGCCTTCCAGGGAACCGTACTGTGTGCTTAGGAACGCACGAGGCGATCTCAGCCTCACAACCGGGAGAAACCAGAGTCAATAACATCGTGTCTGCACCTTCCTTTGTCAAATGATTAACTACAACCTGTTTCATAGGTGGGTAATATACTACAAAACACACATAAAGGTTAACAAGGATACATGCAATGTCGAGGGTTCAAATTAAGTAACTATTGTCGATGTTTGAGTCAAGTTTAAGAAGTTTAAGACGACAAGTAACGTGGTTGAGAAGCAGACCGTCTATTGATGGCGCCACGTTTCGTTGGTACATTTAAATAGTGTTGGAACACAATTGTCCATTTAAGCACTAACGTGTCGAAGTTAAGTATCTCCAAGGGGATTATAAAGGTTTATGTTTTGAAATACATACTGTGTTGGGTTGAATTGCTGTGTAGTAAATGTGTATATTGTGTACAAGATGGTTAGAGGGAAATTACTTTAGCTTACCCTACCTAGAAGGTAGCTAAACACCGGAGCTGTACCACATGCTCTCTCTCTCTCTCTCTCTCTCTCTCTCTCTCTCTCTCTCTCTCTCTCTCTCTCTCTCTCTCTCTCTCTCTCTCTCTCTATTGCGCCCTCCGTTAAATGTAAATATAAATCTATTCCCTTGAGTTATACCATGGTCACGGTTTAGCAAATTCCTAGTAGGGTTGAGAACGGCCCGATGCATATATATATATAAATGTACTTGCAGTGCACATTTGAGTTTCAATAGAACTTGAGACCGGAACACAACTATGGATAACACTGAGGTGTGGAGGTATTTCGGTATACTAGAGAATAGTGGATATGACTGATGATAAGTGACTGATGATAAAGGTAACACTTATTGGTGATTTAAGGAATTGTTTGACAGACAATGAGAATGACAGTGTTGGTTAAAAGACATACGATGGTCCCTTCCAACATGCCTAGACATGTCTAGACAGAGGTTAACAGGATAATGTTTCTCTTCTCACGTGCTTATATTTAAGACGCCAAATATGTATAAAGACATAAGTAATCACAATGTACAGTATATAATACTGGATAACTACATTTAAAAGGAAAATGCTATTGAAGTGAACCAGGGTATCCTAACAGGGTAGAATGTGTGTTGCAATGATGAATATGCTTTTGAATTAATAACAAGTATGGGATTATAATTGAATGTATTAAAGTAATGTAACTAATTGAACTGGATGATTATACAATGATGATACAATGATTATACAATGATGATACAATGATGATACAATGATGATACAATGATGATGATGATTGATTGATTATTCTGTTGAATAAATAAATGTTGTTGAAATAGACAACCGGGAGGAACCAGAGTCAATAACGTTAGGTTATGGCTATAACCAAGTTCTGTTAGTTAGGGGTGACGCTTGGCATCACTACTGCACTATCTCGCATATGTGCACGCGCACTGAATAAAGACCACAATGTACCTTTAATCCCAATATTCGTCTGACCACACCCCTCATCAGCTTACCTTCATAAGCAGGTGTGTGGTCACCTGCTCTCCTCCTTCCCAAGCTTTCACCATAAGGTGAGATCAAGGGCTGCAGCGGCCGTCTGATGCCAAGCGTCACCCCTAACTAACAGAACTTGGTTATAGCCATAACCTAACGTTCTGTTCCGTTAGGGGCTCTGCTTGGCATCACTACTGCACAAGGGGAGGCCAAGCGGAGCCGCTGGCTGACAAATACACCCCGCTGACAGCCCCCCACAACCATCAGAACAGGGAGGGCCGAGCCCCCCCGACCCCCCCTAATGGAGGGTATCCCCCCTATTAGGGGCTTCACGGGAGGGCGACGGACCCGACCGTGCGAAGAGGCACTCAAGCAACTCAACGCACAGGGTGAGCAGACCGTGGCTTGACCCCACGACTACACACACGCACAACCCGCATGCCACCCGGGAACGAACGGAGGAACAACCTCGTTACTGCCCCCAGAATCACGGGGTCAAGGGCAAACCCAACCCCGTGGCAAGGCCGTAGCAGCGGAGCACAAAGGAAGACCCAGACCCACCAAAAGGACTGGACTCCCTAGAATGGGGGCCCGGAGAAGTCCATGATGCCAGCATCAAGACTCCACCAGGTGGGCACGTAGTGCCCCGCCCCCCACATCGCCAGCGTATTCGGACAAAGGCCCCTCAGTTACTGCACCTGGTATTCCCAGGCGGAATCCCATCCAAGTACTAACCAGGCCAGAACCTGCTTAGCTACCGAGATCGGACAAGATCGGCGTGTTCAGGTTGGTATGGCCGTAAGCCGAGCGGGCCCTGTCCCCCCAATAGTACACCGCCTGGCACACTGACCCTGCAGAACAGGCAGTCAGCATGGCCGTAAGCACACAAAAAAGGTTAACCAACGGAAGCAGGCAGCGCACCGGGGAAAAACCAGGCAACAGGCTGTTAACCCTAGCCTGGAGACTGCGGACGAGACAGGCGCCAGAGGGGACAGCTGAACACAGCCGCCCCGGCGGAAGGGGCGTATGCTGGCGTTGTTGCATGACCAAGCCTCCATTTAAAAACCCCCACCCAGAGGGGTTGAGGCAGAGAAGGTTGACACGATTGGCAGACGTCATGAACGTGCAGGGGCACCCTCAACCGGTGAACCCGAGAGTTGACACTGCTCCAACACACCAGGGAATCAACCACCTTGGCGTTACCCAATGCGGTGGTTGTTCCTATAACCCCTCAAGAAAAAACTCCAAAACACACCTGCGGATATACACCGGCTATACCGCAGTACAAGTGTTAACCCAGGCCTACGGGTCGACGAACATTACCTCGGACCGGGCCTGGCAATACGGGAAGCACAGGGTCACCAGAGGAGGTCAAAGACCACCCCAACAGGCCCCTCTTCGCCATGCGCGAGAGAGGAGCGAAAAATAATGGAGAACCAGCCCCTAAGCACACCGCACCTGGCCTTCCCAGGCGGTCTCCCAACCAAGTACTAACCAGGACCAACCTGTGTACAGCGGTGCAGTCGTAATATGTGGATAGAGCGCATCTTTGTGCGCGCGTACTGATCATCTTGTAACACGGCGTGTAACCGCGTGTGACCACGACTGCACCACTGCCTATGTAGCGGCCGAGATCGAGCGCGTACAGAATGGCATGGCTGTAAGCCATTACGACAGTGCTGAGTAAAAACGTACCCAACCAGGGTCTCCATAACGCTTAACCCTGTGACACCCGGACCGACCTGGCATTTTTCCCCCTGAAAAAAGCCCAAGTCCCTCAGGGTACCAGAACAGCAGATCTGCATCCCCGGCGGACAACGGGTTCAACTGATCCGGACCAGCGCGACCAGAACCAGTCCCGTGCCCTAACCACGCCGACATGCCTACTCCAGGAGAAGGGCAGATATGCGTGTCGATCTTAACATGAAAAGAAGGCGCCACCCAGACGTTCGGGCGAACCGCGCCTGGTGGCCCACCCCAAGGGCGTGAGACCCCTCTACATATGTTCAGATCCATTCCGTCATCATCCCCCAGACATGAACGAGAATCCGTCGAAAAACCAACCCAGGTCGTGGGATTTGGTCGTCGGAAGAGGAAAAACCCCCATCTCAGTTGCTTTATAAAAACGCTGTTTCAACCACAAGCAACCAAGGCGTGCCAGTCAGTCGCCTGTTTACAGCGAGCTAGCACTATACGTGCGTCGGGACACACCCCCATCAATGAACAGGCTATTTAGACCTGTCATTGAATCCCCAAGGCGCCCAGGGGAACGACAAGAGGGGTGTGACACTCCCTAACTCCAACATTTCTTGAATAGAAAAGAAGGAAGCATCAACAGTATGTATCCCAGTCTACACAGCCGGGGGTAAAAAATGTTCAAATTTTTACATCCCACCACCCTCCCATAGGAAGGAGACGGGGATCCCCAGAGAGACTTCCCACGCGAGCTGTACAGATTGAAAAGAATATATTGCACCTTGAGCCATGTAAAAAATAGGTTTTAGGGCTCTCCGGGGAAGAGGCACTGAACCCAAACACACTCAATAATCGAAATGAATCGAATACATATACAATAGAATAGGACCCTTCTAGAGGGTCCACTCACTTTGACAATCTGAGGAGGAAGGCTCTGTACTCTGATGGAGGCTCCCTCACATGGAAGGAGTCCGAACTCACAGAAGGCCCGAATAGGCGCTTGGTGAGGAGGAGCCCTGACCACCCCCCTGAAACAGATCCATCACATGGACCTGAACAGCACACGGAAGTCCTACCAACAGAGACGCGCACGGTGACGTACTCTATGGCGGGGGAATTCCTGCGGTGCACACGCCCAATATACCAGGCCGTGGGACCAGGAAACTCCCTCCCCACCCCCCCCCCCCCCGTAACGTGCCGAACCGCCACGTGACGGGAACCTTGAAGGACAGGGGGTGTACCCCTGACCGACAGAAACAAGGGGGAGAGGAAAGGTTACCAGTTCACCCCTTTACGACCCCACACCCATGATACGATGTAATGACAAAAAGAGAATATGACACAGTCATAATCAGCTCTATGAAGCGTTTGACAGCCCCACACAGCGCATGAGCTAACCTGCTATCTGATTTTTACTAAGGAAAAAAGACACAGAATAGAGAGGGCTCTAAGAGCCCCGGTCCAACATACACATGTGCTTCTGTGGCCAGTCCAACCCAGTTGTAGGTCACATGACACACACAACCCATCATCACCTACAAAAAATGGCAAAAACACTCAACAGAGGAACGCCGTTTTTCACAATGAGAGAATACATCATTCTCGATTAGTATCGGCCACAGGCCTTGCTAAGCACACACGACAGCCACCAAACCATCTTTTCTTTTAGGAAAATAAAGTTTCTCCAGCAGTTTTAGCACAACCTCAGCAATCAAGCTAAGGGTTACATCGCATCCCTACCACACAAAAGACACAATTAGTGCACAAACATGTCTGATAGGAGGATGAAAAAGTCCCCAGGGAACCGGGGGGAAACACAATCCTCTTATTTTACCCTCAATACGGCCAGTTAAAACAGGAAAACCTGTTAATATGTGAACACACTGTTCATTGTCATCACAGGCTGAGAAAAGAACATTATTTTACCCACTTGTCACCAAGCATAGCTTCATAGGTTAGTTACCTTAGTTGTGAGTACACGGTACACATAAACACCATGATGTTTCTCACACAACAACCAGATCATTACATCCCGATTTGCACGGAAAAGCTAACTGCCAGTGACAAAAACAGCTCACACATAACCCGCGTCGTACCCTAAATGCATTGCAGCAACACACGTTTTGGGAAAAACATCGTTATTCACAATACATCTAGAAAAGTAAAACCAGAAGACGTGTTATAAGGTCTGGTCAAACCTGATCCTACCCGGAACGTAGATCAGCGAAGTGCAGTCACAGACACCGTAGGAACACAGCCGCTCCTGTGTTGTTCGAACTGGGCAGCGTCGCCGCTCCAACCCGCACTACAGTCCTCTTTGTTGATGCAACCTTGCCGTCCTGGCTCAGGGCAGGGTCGACAAAACATCCCCTGTCAAGGATGACGTCGTAGTCAAGAGTGTAAAACATGTTAAAATCAAAGCACGTTCAACAGAATAGCATCAAGCTAACGGCCGCTCCAACCGTTCGGGCGCTACTGCTCCTGCTCGCGAGACGCCGAGCTAACGGCGCACGTGACCAGAAGCGAGCTCACGGCGGCGCGCGAGAAGCTAAAGCTACCCCGCGCCAGGCCATGGCCTATAGCAGCAAGCTAACGTTACCTAGTGATCACGACATGCTAGCCCCGCAGCTAACAGCTGACTGGCTAACAGTAGGCCCACAAAGCAGGCCATGCAGCGATCCCAGCAGACTAACGCAGCAGTTAACAGCTGACTGGCTAACCGTAAGCTAAGCAGCTATCACCTGAACATATAAACAATGACATAACACTCACCCAGACAGGCCGCCGTTCTGAACCTCTCCTCACTTTTTAAGAGAAAAGAGAAAACAAGATGTCAACACCGCTTTACAACGGTGATTTTACCAACACCCGACGGAATCAGCACAATACCAAACTGGCCTGTGTAGCTGACTTGAACATGGATCTGCCGCTATCGCACATCCATGCACATATCCCCTCGTGAAGGAATACTCTCATTTGGATATGAAAGATGGGGCCTTAACACGGTGACAGAGAGAATCCACTCGTCCAGAACACACAGGGATCACCAGTGTTAATGGTCGCGGCCCACTAGTTAAAACTATAATGGTCTTCAGACCAAGGCCTTCTGTCGCCTAGGTGGCTGAACAAAGGACCCTAGCCTGGGGCCGGTTTCCATAAACATTGTCAAGTAGCCCCCATAGCACTAACAGACAAGTGAAGCCCGCCAGCAACAGTACTCACCCAACCTGAAACCCACCGCTTCTCACAACAGCGGCGTGTCCGACAGTTCAGCTGTGGCCTGACAGGTTTCACCCCAACAAACACAGCAAGGAACTGCAGTTGAGAAGCATGCAGCGGCGTGCTCCCAATACGAAAACCGGTGGAGGGTTTTTAGAATGATCATCATCTTCCAGACACTCCAGTACAAAGACAATATCGCCGTATTTTCTCGAAAATAGTGAGAGAGAAAATAAAGATATGATGTCAACGTATCCTTGTTTCCCAAAGCTGTTCCTAATCCTTTCTACCATCATGGTGTCAAGTGTGGGGATCTACCGAGGCACTTCTTCCTTGTGGTGAAAGCGAGAAGGAGGAGAGCAGGTGACCACACACCTGCTTATGAAGGTAAGCTGATGAGGGGTGTGGTCAGACGAATATTGGGATTAAAGGTACATTGTGGTCTTTATTCAGTGCGCGTGCACATATGCGAGATAGTGCAGTAGTGATGCCAAGCAGAGCCCCTAACGGAACAGAACATCGTGTCTGCACCTTCCTTTGTCAAATGATTAACTACAACCTGTTTCATAGGTTAAACATATATCTGCTATCAGGTGCCATATCCTGGTACCTGTAACATATATACTATTATACAACCTGGAAATGGATCAAGTTCTGGAGAAAGCTGCAGAAAACGATAAAAACATACTTATACTTTAGACCGTATTTTAGTATGAATATGTGAATGAAAAAGTATAACGTTGCTACACCCTGAACAATAGATATAGGACGTTGAATGGGCCATAGTAATGTCAATTTAGCAATACAATTTAAAAAGTTATAGCCCTGCAAAGAAGGGGAACTTAGGGCTGGCGAGGGATGGTAAATTATGAATTTAACCCTGGCGATCAAAGTGTTAAAATGCTTCGTTTGTTGTTTTAATGTGCAAAATAAAGACTTCAATGGATTTTGTGTGCTTTAGCTCGTTTAGTTCTTTTATTATGAAAAGATCCGACAGGAAGTCGTGTTGTTGTTATCGCTAGCGGAACGAGTACGGCTCTGCAGATATACCCTATTGGAGTGGAACACAGCCTGGCGGGTTTGTGCTTCTGAGCTAATGCTAGCTAAGCTAGCTAATATTTGTCTTGCTTTGACTTGTTGAAATGTCTAGAATACAGATGCTGAGATTGCTGGTGAACGAGCGACTAACCGCAGCTGCTGAAGAGATATTTGGAGTATTTGAAAGAACCATAGAAGATTATGAAGACGAGATCAATCACCAGCGTAAACAGCTGGATGCTCTGAAGCCTGCGATTAGAACAGGTTTGTAAAAACAAAAGGTGCTTTGACATTGTCAGTCTGTGTTCAATATATTACTCGTTACTCATTTCAAAATAAATATTACTTTACTTATTCATCTCTGTGAGCAGTAATTCGTTACGTTGCTCGTTACATCCCCATAATTGCTTCCTAAGCCTTACTTTTAAACATTAATTCAGTGGGGTCTGTGATTCAATACCTGCCTCCATGACATACGCATGGTGGCCTAGGCTAAACTGTTTAATCCTAGTGCGAGAGTCCAGACTTTGACATTGGATTCTCTTTACAGTTACAATGTGCACTTAAGCCTTGAGTCCAGTTTGGATAGATTACAGATCAACGGTCAGGGCTGTACGTTAACTTTTTTTGCACATAGCACTGGTGCTACAGAGGTTGATAGTTTTGTAGCACAGGCCAAAATCTTGTAGCACAAGTATAAAACATGTTATATTTGTAACAGTCACAAATGTGCCTATTGTATTTGTGTTATTTAGTTGCAGTGCCATGTTTGGCTGTCATTTAGTATATCGCCATGTGTTATTATTACTATAATAGTAATACTCTCATATGCTATTTTCAATTAATATCATAAACAACATAAGGAATATTAGCATAATTTTGAGTGGACTGAAGGAATGAGTCAGCGTTAATAGTTTTAAATGCAAATAATTTATTGAAACATAGAAGTGGGGTCGGTTGGGACACACACACACACAATGGGGGACCCTGATGTAAACAAGACAAACGTCTTTCTCTGGTCTGCATCCCCTTAACAATTGTGTGTATTGAGCCGTACTGTACTGTACCCATTCTGCAATCTGTTAAATAAAGTTTACATTCATTCATTCACACACACTGTTTCAACTCACCACCCCTGCATCATATTGTAGTCTAGTCTGTCTTCAAACTTCCACTCCTCTCGAAATTTTTTATATTTGAATATCAACATTATCTGTCCATCCTCAGTTTACTATAATATACTCCTGTCCTGAGTCCTGACTAGTGACTTCATCGTCTTTCCAAACGCACGCACGCACACACACACACAGGGAAGGGGAGAGAGTGCCCCCCCATTTCCCTTTCCACACTGTGTCTGCTGGCTCTGCCTGTGATCAGGATTAGCTTGTTAGCTTGCTAACGTTGTAGTGATTGTAATGGTACATAAACGTTAATTTCGGGCGATGTGCGCATAAAGGAATGGCGACGGTGCAAAGCATGTAGATGCATTTGACCCGTTGCGAGAAAAAAAAAACACCACGGACTTATTTCGGGACGTGTAGGCGCACTGCTGTGTTACGCAGCAGCAGTGCGCACCAACACGCTGCTCTGCTTGCAAGCACGGATAGGGCGGATATGACTCGTCGAGTTGTCACGGAGTTTTTTCAAAATAAGAGTATCATATGCACCTGAATGTTGCTAGCTGTCGAGCCTAGTTATTATAGCTGGAGCTGCGCGTGGGCAGAAATGAGACCCGCTACAGGATTTTCAAAATAAGAGTATCTATATGAACCGAATCCCTATCGCACCAGTGCTAGTGAAGTAAATCCATTCATCGCACAGACCGCTGTTGCTGTAGCACGTGCGAGTGTACAGGCCTGACGGTGGTGTTCTTGGTCTTGACAAAATCGAAGTAATGGCGTAACGAGCTTTTTTTGACGGGGTAACTGTAATATTACTGAAATTGAGTTAGTAATTTGTTACATTGATTGATTGAATTGATTGAAAAGTTTATTAACAGATTGCAGAATGGGTACAGTACAGCTCAATACATACAATTGTTAAGAGGATGCAGACCTGAGAGAGACTTTCGTCTTGTTTCCATCAGGGTCCCCCATTTTCAATTCATCATATGACACACGACATACAGATAGACAGTACTGCTACATCTATACATTTATGACATACCAGATTTTCAAATACAGTACTGTTTGTGATACTAAAAAAAAATCCAGAAAAAGAGTGTATATACATTTGACATAGAAACTGTGCATTGGAGGAGGTTGGGTAGGTGGGTGGGGTGGGGCTGTACATTGGAGGTGGGGGGGGGGGGGGGGGGGGGGTACATTGGAATACTGACAAAGCCATGCTTGGTCTTTATTGTACAACTGGGTTAGGACATTTGTAGGGGCCAGTTTTGAATTGCAGTCTCCCGTAGGTGTTCTTTGAGAGTGTTTTTGAAGGTGGGTAGTGATTCACATTCCTTTACAGCTTTGGGTAGGGCGTTCCACATTGATGTGGCATAATTGCGAAACGTGTTTAGTCCCTTGTTTGAGCCGAATCTGGGTTTTACATTATTTGTGGAGCTCCCTCTGGTGTTGTGATCGTGGTATTCACTGACCTTTGGTAAGCATTTTGACATGTACATGGGTACCTTGGTCGTGTAGTGTATCTTGTAGACCAGGCCCATTGCAAGTTGCTGTACTCTGTCGTCTACTCTAAGCCATCCTAGGTTGGCAAAGTGCAGGGGTGAGGTGGGTTCTAGGAGTCAGGTCAAGCAGTAGTCTGACTAGTTTGTTTTGAGATGTTTGTAATTTGGTTTTTAGTGCCTTTGAGGTGCTTTGGTACCATGACATGCAAGCATAGTCGTAGTACCCTTGAATGAGTGCTCCTGCCAGAGTCTTCAGGGTATTCTTGTTTACCAGAGAGGAGATCCGGTACAAGAATCGAGTTTGTTGATTGACTTTTTTTATTACATTGGATGCCATTTTGTCACAGGAAAGATTAGCCTCTAGGATGGAACCCAGGTAGGTAATTTCATCTTTCCTTGTGGCAGTATTGTCACCCACTGTAACTGAGAAGCCGTCGGTCTTGCTGAGTTTGTTATTTGAACCGAAGAGAATGGACTCTGTTTTGCCCATGTGTAATGATAGTTTGTTGTCGCCGAGCCATATGCAGATTTTGCCTAGTTCCGAGCTGAGGGTTTTTTCAACCTGTAACTTGTTCTTGTCAGAGACCAGCAGGGCTGAGTCGTCCGCAAACAGGAACAAGTTGCAGTCACAAGCTGACGACATGTCATTTGCATATATTAGGAACAGTAGTGGTCCTAGTATGCTTCCTTGTGGAACACCACAGTTCACTGTGAGGGGGGGGATGCGTGAATATTAAAGGCAACCAACTAGGGATGGGTATCGTTAGGATTTTATCGATACTACTACTCTTATCGATACTGCTTAACGGTTCGGTACTTTATCGATACTCTTATCGGTTCTTTTTGGTTCTTTTTTTGCAAGAAAAAAAGACAATTAATTAAGAACAGAATCAACATTGCTTTATTATTTATAAATACAACTTTATAAATAAGTATTATAAATAAATATAATTTCTTCAGCAACAGCAGCAGCAATGTTCTTTTATATAACTTTATAAATAAATATAATAAATGAATATAATTTCTTCAGCAACAGCAGCAACAATGTTTTAAATGTGTCTGACTCTGAATTATAGACTTTTTATAATAAACAACAAATGCAAAAGGCTAACAGAACTGTGACACTCGTTCACCCTATCCTCTGTCATCCTTCCTCTAGCTGCTAGGGTGAAAGGACTTTGGGTGGTGGAGGGAGGTAGAGGGAAGGATGTGTGGTGGCCCTGGGCTCACTGGCCTGGGACACATTGGTGGCTGACGCCTCAGCTTGACGATCTATAAAAAGTTTAGATTGTAGTATTTGTAGCTAAACAATTATTTTGTTTATTAGCCTATTTGTAATAATTCGTTATTAGCCTAGGAAACTCCGTATCTTGGCTTACCGGCGGCAGTGGACGTGGATGCAGATGGAACACTGCGCGCAAGGCAGTCGAATACGCGCATTTCTGCACACTAATATCATGTTTTGCCAACAGATGTTTTGATAAATTGCTCGTATTGCCACCCTTACTGGCAAATGTTTTGTTGCACTTGTGGCAACGTGCGTTGTATATCCATACTTTCTTTAGAACGCTTCGCTCTATCCGCCATCACGAGTCACGGTGCATGCAGACTCAGAGCTGTCTGTGTCTGTGTGCCCGCGCGCTTCAGCACGGAGAACTTTCATTAAGGAGTACCCGTATGTAGCACTACTAGCGAGCGACTCGCGAGGAGTGTGTGTAATAATGACTCGCTGTGGCTCGCTTCTCGTGCAGAGACAGAGAGAGGATAGATCGTTTGCAACTTTTAAATAATAATAATAATAATAATAATAATAATTTCTCTAGAGTATCGATAGCAGTACCGAGGACGTCGGAGCTTATAAATACTCCGGTATTTTCTAATATAGTACCGGTTCCCGTTTAAAACCGGGGTCCGGGGGGCATCCCTACAACCAACTTGTGTTCAGCTTTTCGTTCAGCGTTTCTCTGATAGGCCACACGGCCAATCAATCAATCCACTAGCACACGCCCTTGCGGCAAGAGAGACGCGGCAGGCAGAAGCGCTGGTCGAACCAGCGGTGTTCTGTTGTGTGACTGTACTACAGCGGTGTTCTGTTGTGTGACTGTACTAAACTCTTCCACCACATGACCGACATTTGACATACAGTACACCTCCTATCTATGTTGGGATTATGTTTGGTCATGACAAAACAATAAAAATCGCTACTGTTAGTAAGCTGCCACCACCCACTTCAATGACAGAGCTCTCATATTTGCGAATGCATAAACTATATCTTAAATTATGGCGATGTGTCTAATATGGCTGTCGCGAAGTCATTGATAAGCGACAGCCATATTAGACACATAGCCATAATTTAAGATATAGTTTATGCATTCGCAAAATATGAGAGCGCTTGTCATTGAACGGCTTCCTACAACGGAGGAACGGCCGCTGCTGCTGCTGGAGCTGAACCGAGTCAAGCCGCGGGCGGCGCACAGAAGCCGGGGAAAAAACAACCGCGTCGCCCCGCTGGCTCTTCAGCAAGCAGCCTCCACAGCTCCAGTTAACCTAATTTATACCGTAATGAATCATTAAAAAATATACCGTTAACTGGAATATGTTGTTTCTTTACACATATGTTGGATTATGTAATTGGGTTGTCATGACAAAACAATAAAAATCGCTACTTTACATCAGGGTGAACGCTGTTACACTGCCACCACCCACTTCAATGACAGAGCTCTCATATTTGCGAATGCATAAACTATATCTTAAATTATGGCGATGTGTCTAATATGGCTGTCGCAAAGTCATTGATAAGCGACAGCCATATTAGACACATAGCCATAATTTAAGATATAGTTTATGCATTCGCAAAATATGAGAGCGCTTGTCATTGAAGGGCTTCGTTCTACAACGGAGCACGGTCGCTGCTGCTGGAGCTGGACCGAGTAGAGCCGGCGGCGGTGCACGGAAGCCGGGGACAAACCACCGCATCGCCCCGCTGACGTTAAAAACACGAAATAACGTTACAGCTTACAGTTCCACACTGATGTACAGTGACACCCAGAGTTTCTAGTTACAGTAGTGACGCGCGAATCCAGATAGTCCTAACACTGTAACAGTGTTTATTATTAAGAGTCAGATAGTCCTAACAGTGTATATAGTCCTAACACAGTGTTTATTAGTAAGAGTCAGATAGTCCTAACAGTGTTTATTATTAAGAGTCAGATAGTCGTAACAGTGTTTATTATTAAGAGTCCTAACAGTGTTTATTATTAATTAACGTCCTAAACGAACTACCAGATGTATTTTCTAGTTCAGCGCATTTCATAACTGTATGGGCTTTGTTTATACATGTACAGTGACGAGTGAATCTACCGTTGGTTGTTAAAAACGCGAAACATAATAATCAGTCAGCAGCGCTCCACTGCTACCGCAGCCCAACACAAGTGCGTTGGAACAGCAGCCCAACGGTACACAAGTTGGTTGCCCGCGCTGCCGCGCTTGCTCCTTGGATTTCATTTGGGACGTGGGACGGCTGCGCTTGCCTGCGCGTGGGGGCGGGGGGGCGCGGCCAATCAGAGAAAAGCCGAACACAAGTTGGTTGCCTTTAATATTCACGCGGGGGGGATAGGGTACCGTTTACCTCCACCATCTGTTCTCTCCCCTCCAGGTAGGATTGTATCCAGCTCACTCATTACCAGTGTTGGGTTCCTCATATCAACTCAGATTGCATTGCATGCACGATAATGACGCCACGTGCGCTCGCACATGTATAATAATAAACTTTATTTGTATACATTTACATTTACATTTAGTCATTTAGCTGACGCTTTTATCCAAAGCGACTTACAAGTTCTGTACGACAAGACAGCAAGAAGGGTACAACTCTATCAGCTGAGTAACAATGTTTATCAAAGTGTTGTGTGTTACAGTGTAGGTTAGTTTATTAGGACAAGTGCATGACAGTAAGGTTAGTCACGGTTAGATATATATATATATATATGTATAGCATTTCATACAGAAACTGCAGCTCAAAGTGCTTTACAACAGAAAAAAGACAGGCATAAAATGAGCACATAAAGTGCAGACATATAAAATCACAGTTTTTCACATTAGGATCTAACATCCCAACAGGCAACCTTGTTTATGGTTTGATTCAGTTTTAATATAAATAAGAAAAAGAGTAAGATAAAATAGACAGAGTAAAATAGTGCAATGCAATACAATTGTTGAATAGAATAAAAAAAAATATATATTTTACAGTGCAATAAAATATGTAGCCTTCAATATATAAAGAAATTATATTGTCAACAGATATGGTGAAAAAAAACAATGTTTTAAATGTAATTGTTGTTACATTGTTAATTTAGTTTGTATTTAATTTTCTAGTTTAAGTTAATTCAATTAAAGAAATAGTTTTACACACAAACTTAAAATAATCAGACAACTTGTGTTTACGTGAACTTATTTTGAGAAGGGGGAAAAAATTACACATCACTTAAAAAAATGTCAAGTTTCTTTAATAGTTGCCATAGTAAAATACGGAGTACAAAAAAATAGTAACAGCGAGGTACAATGCAGCAATGGGTTCGGGTACAATTTAGGGTAAGGTGCAATGAGGTATGAATTGCATCAAGCATACCCCCACCAATTGGTACAGGGCCTGTATTTTGGTTTTGTTGTCATCGTTCTCTTGTGCTCTCAGCTGAGTGATGGGCTCTCAGCCAAGTTGTCACGTATGTTGTTGGATCCCAGAACCTTCGAGGTGGCCCCGTTTATTTTAATGAACATCAAAGATGCTACCAGTGAAACCATTAACCGTGAGCGGGTTGGGGTGATAATTTGATTCATGGCACTGAATCCCCTTTCACATTCTGCAGTGCTACATGGAATGACCTTTGTACAATTCAATAAAGGCCTAAGCTCATCAGGTATCGTTTCTCCATTGCTCTCAATGAAGTCCCTGAATCCATCAATAGTACTATTAATGGCCAGCTTGAATCTTTTGCACAGATGCCTTATTTCCACCTCTCCAAATCCTAGTGGCATTTCTTTTGGCCAGCTTTTACATTCAAGGACTTGGAGTTGTTCAAGCAATTGAACATACTGTGCTTCAGACTCTTTCTGTGCAACTAATGTTGACCCCTTAAAAGATGCAGTGGTGAACAAACGATTGGTTAGATTATCACTCAGACTTCTGAGAAACTGTTTCCGGTTGATGGAAACCATTTTTGGTCTGTCTGTCAGATTAACTGTGCCAAATGTACCTTTTTTTACTGCAGTTTCAGCTTCAAGGACTTTGTTGCCTTGTTTTTCTCCCATTGCATCAATGAATTTAATGCAACGCCTCATACGTTTGTCTGCAGAGGTTAGTGTCATGTTGCGGTTTTGCAGAGCTTCTGAAAGAATGCTTTTAACTCACTTAGGGTGTCATACAGCAGTGCTAAATCTAGCAAAAACTAGAGATGTTCCGATACCATTTTTCCCTTTCCGATCCGATTCCGATACCTAAGCTTTGGGTATCGGCCGATACCGATATTTATCCGATACCAGTGCATAATTTTTTTTTTTTAATTATATAAATTATACTTTTTTTTTTTTTTTAGATACTGTTATACTGTTTTTTAGTAATAACTAGAACGTATGGTATTTATTCAACAACAGGTGATTGTATAGATTTGTATTAGTATCATTAATCAATGAGTATGGGCTGCAGCACTGCAGATATACCCTACTCCAATGATCCACACGGACATTAAACGGTGTTGCACTCGCTACTCAGTGGCTCTGCAGATATACCCTATTCAGTCTGTAAGCTAGTGGCAGATAGAACGTTCATGTTGTGATTTTTGATGCAAAATAAATATTCAACTTTCTCTTTTGAAACTCCGCCTCAGACTCTTATCCTTTGGCACTTGCTGTACTTTGCTTGCAGGTCTGCAGCCATTATTGCTGGATTATGTGAATAGCACCAACTTTAGACACGGTAACGTTATCAAGCTAAGCTAACTGACCTAGCTCGCCTTCCCGCATTGACATTAAGATAACGTTAGTAATAGTCAGCTAACGCTAGTCCGTAGCTACTTAACTTAAATACAATTCACCGTGGGTGCATTATTGTTGATAGACGGTCACGGACAGTTTTAGGTCCTGGAGAAAGGACAGGCGATCATCTGATTTGATGTAACGTTAAAAGCGGATGTTGTTCCAACTAGCTATCTTTCCAGCTAATGCTATCATAACACCAGCCAAACACATCCCGATTCCCGTCCGAGCTCCCCGTCACACTGCACTGTCGGGGACAATGGAATTTAAGAAAGTGTATCTGCTGTTAAAATGACACAGCATCACACTTTAAAACATGTTCATTTTATAATCCTCACTCTCCGCAGGACTCGGCAGGAGATAAATTACATCATGGGATCGGAGGCTAGAATTTACGTGTACTCGCCGATACCGATACCAGCATTTTAGGCAGTATCGGCGGCATTTCCGATACCGGTATCGGTATCGGAACAACTCTAGCAAAAACTGATATGAAGTCATTTTCCTGAATAGACCTTCATATGTTTTCCTATCAGAGCTCTGTCGTCTCTCGTCTGTCATTGCCATGCTGAAGTGAGCACAAAGTGAGTCAAAACTAGAGTTGTTCCGATACCGATACTGGTATCGGAAAAGCCGCCGATACTGGCTAAAATGCTGGTATCGGTATCGGCGAGTACCCTCTAATGCTGCGCTCCGATACCATATGACGTAATTTATCAACAACACTGTGGTCTGTTGAGTAAGCATTATAAAACAAACGTGTGCTTAATCGATTAAAGTGTCAATGCCATTTGTCATTTTAACAGCAGATACTTTCTTAAATGTCATCGTCCCGACAGAGCGGTGTTGACGGCGAGCTCATGGGTTCGCTTGGTGGCTGGTGTTATTAGCATTGAACGGCTAACCGAAAGCTAGCTTTAACATTACGTTGGCTAAAGTTGGGGCTATTCATATAATCCAGCAATAATGGCTGCAGACCTGCAAGCAAAGTACAGCAAGTTGGCAAAGGAGTATTCCAAGTTAAATCACAATGTCACCAGTAACGTTACAGTCTTCTATGGTCTTCCCATATACCGGTAGCTCATGCTAGCTAACGGTAACGTCGTCATTGCACAATTGCACGTCGCGTACACAATTAATGACATGTTGCGGACAGCCATATCGGCGACAATGTTTAGCTTTTAGTGCCAAATGATAAGAGTCTGAGGCGGAGTCTCAAAAGAGAATGTTGAATATTTATTGTGCAAAAATCAAAACAGATCCGACTGCTACTGAACGGAGCCTTGTAGACAGACTGAGTAGGGTATATCTGCAGAGCCAGTGGGTAGCGAGTGCAGCAACGTATAATGTCCGTGTGGATCATTGGAGTAGGGTATATCTGCAGTGCTGAAGCCCCATACTCATTGATTAATGATACTAACACAAATCTATACAATCACCTGTTGTTGAATAAATACCATTACTTTCTAGTTATGACTAAAAAACAGTATATATAAAACAGTATTTGTTTAAAAAAAATTATATTTATAAAAAATTTATATAATATCGTTTTTTTTTTTTTTATGTATGCACTGGTATCGGATAAGTATCGGTATCGGCCGATACCCAAAGCTTCGGTATCGGAATCGGATCGGAAAGGAAAAAATGGTATCGGAACATCTCTAGTCAAAACCATCCCACACAGCAGACACTGTGCGGAAAGAACTGGATACCCATCTTGTGTCGAGCACACAGCCAATTTTTCTCACTTATTTTTCCAGGCTGGCTGCACACACTTTCAGTTGCTCTTGGTTTTGTGCTGATCTACTGTACACGGTAGACAATTTATCCATAAACATCTGGAAATGGTTCATAGCTGTGATATCATTAACCGTGTCACCTACAGCAAGTTCCAGCCGGTGATTTAAGCAATGCCAGGTCAATATGTTAGGATACAGTTCAGACAGTTTTGTAGATATACCAGCTTTGCGTCCCAACATGACACTGGCTCCATCACTTGCAAATGCAACCTTGTGCTTCTTCAAATATGCATCATCAAAGCCATGTTCACTGAGGCATTTCAACAGATGTTCCATAATTGTTTCTGCTTTTTGGTTGGTAAGTTCAATCGGATCTAAAAATAAGAACTCTGGGTCCAGGTTCTTGTTATTTTCAGCTTTGAGGTACACAATCAGTGTAGTTTTATCTGCAAGGGTAGTTGACTCATCAATCAGAATAGAAATTGTACCTTCTATGGATTGGATTTGTTTGCAGAATTTTTTGCGCATTTATGAACCTATATGCTTGGTGATGTTTGCTGCACTATCTCTTCCATGCAAGCTGAAGCCAGTGTCACACCCAGTTTCATCTAGTAAATCCACCATCTTAAAATGATCTGAAAACGGCTTGTCCTCCTCTGCTAAAAAGTACACAGACTTGAAAACATTACGTGTAGCCTTGAGTTCTGATCGTTTCATAATGTCAGTGGATTTCTCAATTTTCTGTTTTTTTGCCTCATTGACAATGTGTTCTGCTTGGCAATGCGCAGCTGAGATGTGGTGCAAACACACCTTTTTCCTAAGAGACATCAGCATAGCAGCTCTTACTGTTCCATTGTATGTGATCTCGTAGGTAGTCCATTCTGGTATCAATCGTATACCGTGGCATTTGAAGACAGAGAGATCCGTAATGGCTGAGCACACTTTGCAGCCCAACTTCCCATCTTTAAAATCGAGCCACGGGTAATTGACCTGTCTCTCTTTCCACATCTTGTCTGACCATAGGTGAGGAAACGGTGAAAATGTAGTGGAATCAGGTGCAACAATTCCATCTCCCTGCTGAAAAAACAAACAAAGAGAAAAACACATAAAAACACATTCCCAGCATATGAAAGACTGAATTAATGAATGAAAACTTTATTTAACAGATTGCAGAATGGGTACAATACAGTACGGCTCAATACACACAATTGTTAAGGGGATGCAGATCAGAGAAAGACGTTTGTCTTGTTTACATCAGGGTCCCCCATTTTCAATTCATAGTGACATTTATGACATAGACAACATACAGGTATATAGTACTGTTACATTTGTGACATATATGATATGCAAATATACAGTACTGTTACCCATAGATCCTGACAGAGAGTATATACATATGATTGGGAGGAGACTGTACATTAGGAGGGGGTGGGTGGGTGGGAGAGAAATATACGGTGGGGAGAGAATATATACATACGGTGGGGAGGAGACTGTACGTTAGGAGGGGGTGGGTGGGTGGGAGAGAAATATACATATGGTGGGGGAGAGAATATATACATACGGTGGGGAGGAGACTGTACATTAGGAGGGGGTGGGTGGGTTCTAGGAGTAAGGTCAAGTAGTAGTCTGACCAGTTTGTTTTGTGAGACAATGAGACTAATTGCCTAGGGATGGATTGCAACCCATTTCATGGCAATCACATTCACAGGTGTAAACGGTGCTCTGCCATCAGACCATCGTTCACACCAAACCTGAGGGGAGGGGGCAGGGAGCTGTGTCTACCACACTACACAGTAAAATACTTATTCTGAAGACATTATTGTTACTTACAGCATTGAGTGGTGGCGATAGTGGCAGATCCACTACCAGTGTTTCTGTAGGCAGACCCGTTTCATGCTGAATAAACAAAACAAAAAAAAAATATTAGAAGATGCCTTAACTGCCTCTAGGAATGAAATGTAACAGTTTATTCACAGCAGGTTGTGAATCTAACAATACTGTTACTTGCCTGTTTGCGGTGGGGAGGAGACTGTACATTAGGAGGGGGTGGGTGGGAGAGAAATATACATACAGTGGGGAGGATACAGTATATACATACGGTGGGGAGGAGACTGTCTATTAGGAGGGGGTGGGTGGGTGGGAGAGAAATATACATACGGTGGAGAGAATATATACATATGGTGGGGAGGGGACTGTACATTAGGAGGGGGTGGGTCACGCAGTGGCGGACTGGCCATCGGGACGTTCGGGACGAATCCCGATGGGCCGGAACCAAAGTGGGCTGGTCCAAAAAAAAAATATATATATTTTTTTTAACTTTTTTTTTAACTTTTTTTTTTTTTGCCAGTGTGTGGGCCACTAATGTGGGCTGGTGTGTGGGCCACTAATGTGGGCTGGTGTGTGGGCCAGTGTGTGGGCCAGTGTTTGGGCCAGTGTGTGAGTCGGTGTGTGGGCCACTAATGTGGGCCACTAATGTGGGCCAGTGTGTGGGCCAGTGTGTGGGCCAGTATGTGGGCCGGTGTGTGAGTCGGTGTGTGGGCCACTAATGTGGGCCAGTGTGTGGGCCAGTGTGTGGGCCAGTTAGAGCTGCCGCGGTATTGATATTTTCCTTACCGCACGAATTTCCGAAATATTTCCTACCGCCGCGGTAATTACCGCACAGTGCGCACAAAAAAAAAAAGTTTGAATGCATTTTTTTTTCTTTTTAGTAGTCTACTCTTATAGCCTGCCTCTAGTCTAATGGCGCTTTTCCACTGCATATTACCTACTCGACTCGACCCGCTTTAGGCACCTGGTACTTCGTTCCTTTTCCACTGCAGCCAGGTACTACTCCGTTTGGGGAATGGGGATGCAGGCGGGGCCGCCGCCGCTCGCTTGTGTACACTGAAAGCTCTGTGGGCATAGATGTCCGAGGGCTTGCAGCAAGCCAGAGTTTAACACAGTTTCAATCAATCAATCAATAACAACATTAACCAGACTCTCGTTGCGTCTATTCTGCCAAAGCTAACGTTACCTCTCATTGTGTATTCTACCAAGCAAACCCGGGTTTAACGTTACCTCTCGTGTATATCGGATAACAACAACAAACTTAACACATCAGCGATCTTGTTGTGACACTAAACTCTCCGCTCGGTGGTAAATTGGGTTGATGTCGGTTTTGTTTCATCAATAAATAAGGTAGGGGTGCACCGATATGAAAATTGGCCACCGATACCGATACCGATTGTTCAACTAACACAATCGGCCGATACCGATACCGATACCGATAATTGTGGCAAAAAATAAGTATTTTTAATTTTTTTTAATATTTTTTTAAATATTTTTTTTAATTTTTTTTTTAATTTTTTTAATGAAACTACTGTATATTTGTATGTGTGTTTGTATTTGTAGGCCTCTTTACTTACTTAAAAAAGGAAACATCAAGAAATATGTTTATGGTATCACTGATCCCTCTCCCAGTATCGTCTGGCGGCCTGCAGAGGGATACTATTTTCTCAACCAGAGCTTTCAACCAATGCAATGGAACCATTCTGGCGGCCTGCAGCGGGATACTATTCTCTCAACCAGAGCTTTCAACCAATGCAATGGAACCATTTTGATTGACAGTCGATTCGGCCAATTACGCCACACCGCTAGCACCCACCTCCTGCTTACCACCAAGCGAATATTCATTTTTCTACTTCGGGGCATGCCGCCATTGATCTGCTTGTGAGAATGCGAGTCAAACTCAGAACCACAACAAGCTAATAAGTTAGCTGCCCGGCAGTGCCCGCCGACCAGCGCGCTCCACAGGATGGCCAAACGAGACACAATGATTTTACTGCAACAAATGTTATAATAAAACAAAGCCTTTCTATACATTTGTCTGGTTGAAAACTTTATTAACAGATTGCAGAATGTGTAGTTGGGTACGGAATGAGCAACGGAATGTAACCGAGCTATGCACGGCTTGCTTGCTATCTTCGGGTAAATACTATGCTGATGTAATTGAACGTGTAACTAACTATAATGACGTTAATGCCACAAAACGAATGTTTGTGTCATTTTAACAGCAGATACTTTCTTAAATGCCATCCTCCCGACAGAGCGGTGTTGATGGGGAGCTCTGATGGATTCGCTTCGCTTGGTTGTGTTATTACATTAGCATTGAACAGCTAACCGAAAGCTAGGGTTAACTAATGTTAAAGGTTTAGCCATAACGTTACGTTGGCTAAAGTTGGGGCTATTCTTAATCCAGTAATAATGGCTGCAGACCTGCAAGCAAAGTACAGCAAGTTGGCAAAGGAGTATTCCAACGTAAATCACATTTTCACCAGTAACGTTAGTCGTCTGCCTCCCGGCTATGAACGGACTCGGAGTAATGCCTTGCTGCTATGGGTAATAATAATATGCTGATGTTATTGTCCGTGTAACACTAACTATATAACGTTAATGCCACAAAACGAATGCCTTGTTAATCATAAATAGTAACTTTGATGCAGTAGCTTGTGTGTGTGTGGGGCGGACGGCGGGCGTTGTGCAGGTAGGTCGCGAGTGAATTTTTTTTTTTGTCTTGACGCTACACAAATGGATGGTTAGTTATCGGCGACTGCTATCGGCACATTTGAGCTTATCGGCCGATAGGCCGATAGCAGTCAACAAGGCACTTATCGGCCGATACCGATACCCGACCGATATATCGGTGCACCCCTAAAATAAGGCAGAATACACAGTGAATCCATTCTTTTTTGTTTATTGCACTTGGTTCTGTCGCAAACAAATCCTGAATGAAATGCATCCTTAGCGAGGCAGTAAAGATGGCGGCGTTCTGTTTTCGTTCAGAGGCTACAAAGTGTGACGCGTCGAGTAGGGGGTATCTGCAGAGCCGCAGAGCCAGGCTGGACCAATAGGGTCGCTTGGAACCGAGTAGGGTATATCTGCAGAGCCGCAAGCCAACAGTTTGTCAGAATGGGCAACTGTGTCTCGGAGACAGTGGTCAGCAGCACTGGGGCCCCACAGGGGACTGTTCTCGCTCCGTTCTTGTTCACCCTCTACACGGCAGACTTCAATTACAACTCTGAGTCTTGCCACGTCCAAAAATATTCGGACGACACAGCGATTGTGGCGTGTGTGAGGAAGGGACAGGAGGGAGAGTACAGGGACCAGGTGGGAGCCTTCAGCGACTGGAGCGAACGGAACGGCCTTCTTCTGAACGCAAAAAAGACCAAGGAGATGGTACTGGACTTCCGCAGGTCGAAACCACCTCTGCAACCAGTCAGCATACGGGGAAACAACATTGAGACGGTGCAATCATACAAATATTTAGGAGTGCACCTAGATGATAAGCTGGCCTGGGCTGCTAATGCGGAAGCACTTTACAAGAAAGGACAGAGCAGGCTGTTCTTCCTTAGGAGGCTCAGGTCTTTTAATGTGTGTGGGGAAATGTTGTACATGTTTTATCAGGCAGTGGTGTCAAGTGTGCTCCTCTACGCCGCTGTCTGTTGGGGTGGTAATACCACGGCCAGGGATACCAGACGGCTGGATAAGCTGGTCAAGAAGGCTGGCTCAGTGGTAGGGAGGAGACTGGACCCACTGGGGACCGTGGTGGAGAGCCGCACTCAGAGCAAGCTGCTGGCCATCATGGGCAATATCAACCACCCTCTCCACCACACCCTGGTGGGGCAGAGCAGCAGTCGCAGCGGACGGCTCATCTCCCTGCACTCACGGACTGAGCGGCACAGGAGGTCCTTTGTCCCCACAGCCATCAGACTGTACAACAGCGTATTATAGTTACACCTGTTTTTACACCTGTTTTTACACCTGTTTTTACATCTGTTTTTACACCTGTTTTTATACACCTGCTTTTATCTAATTACGCTCCTATTTTAATTTTAATTTTAATATTGATGGGTATGATTTGATTGAATTTTATCATGTACTTATTTTAATTCATGATGCAGACATAATGTGTAACTACTGTTTGGGAATGGTCAAATGTCTGTATGCTATGTGAGCTGCGAGATACCCTGAATTTCCCCAAGGGGATTAATAAAGTATCTATCTATCTATCTATCTATCTATCTATCTATCTATCTTTATTATTATGATAAAAAACAGCGGTGACGCGGTATTCAGCCTAACTCTGCGGTGAGCGTGATGCAACAGCGATACCGCGGTAATGCGGTTATCGCGGCAGCTCTAGGGCCAGTGTGAGTCGGTGTGTGGGCCACTAATGTGGGCCGGTGTGTGGGCCAGTGTGTGGGCCAGTATGTGGGCCGGTGTGTGGGCCGGTGTGTGGGCCAGTGTGTGGGCCACTAATGTGGGCCGTAGGGTTGCCACCCGTCCCTTAAAATACGGAATCGTCCCGTAATTGGAAACTAAAAGACCCGTTCCGTATTGAACTGATACGGGACGCCCTTTGTCCTGTATTTTAAGGTTGCCAGTTTAGTGAGAGAAATAAGCCAGCCGACCTACAAAAACAAGCAAAATTGTGTCCAAAAGTTGCGGAAAATAAACAGACTTGGCAACTCTGGTATGATGGGCGTGCGCTCAGCAGCTCACCGACCAATGAGAATTAGCGATTTCTCGTTGCTAAGAAGAGTTCTGTGCCGTTGTGCCAATCCTCCGTCTGTGCGCTGCGTGATTTATTTTCGAAGACTCTTTGAAAATGTCTACAGCAGACACTGACTCCACCGTGTCCTAAAAAGACAAAACGCCTCCAGAAATACAGACCTGAGTGGGAAGAGGCAAATCTCTGGCTTGATGGCGTGCGTCAGTGGAGATGTTTACAAAGCAAACTGTAAAGTATGTAGGTGTTTTCTGTGGCGCATGGTGGACTGACTGACATCAGACAGCATGCCTCAGGAGAACAATATTCCCGAAATATAAGAACGCAAAGGACCCAAGCACCGGTGTCACAGTTCTTCATAACTGAAACATCTCCTGAGATTGATTCGGTATGGGATATTACATCTTATTTATCTGGTTGTGTTTTTAACTAGATGTCAGTATTTCTATTTACCTGCCCTGGCAGCCAGGAGCCTACTCTTCTTTGCACATAATTTTTTATTAATCTTTTAATTTGGGTCACACAAGTGTTTCATTGTATTATTGTCCTCTTTCAGTAAAAGTGTTCCCAGGCTTTTTTTGTACAGCACTTTATATTCATACAGTATTATGCTCAAGTTGAGGCTATAGTTCAGCCAATTTATTTAAACAATGTTAAATGCAAATAAAGCACTTTAAACTTTAAGTATGACTAAATGCTTTCTTGACTATATATAGTAACTGTTCCAAAATGCATAGATTTCTATGTATTTTAGGGGTTTGGGGGGCTAGCTCTTTTTAATATAAATGTCATAGATTGTTTTATTTAGATTTCATAGATTTCTATGTATTTCAGGAGTTTGGGGGGCTGGCTCCCCAAAATAATTAAATAACATAACCCTAAGCCTAACCCTAAAACCGAAATAAAGTAAAAAAAAATAGTGACAAAATCCGCCCATTTTCGCCCAAAAAACGCCCCAAAACTGCAACAAAAAAATTTGCGCACACTCGATGATAGGTGTCCCTTATTTCTATTGATCGAAGGTGGCAACCCTAGTGGGCCGGTGTGTGGGCCGGTGTGTGGGCTGGTGCGTCTGAATGTCCCGGGCTGAATTTGTGTCCCAGTCCGCCACTGGGTGGGTGTGTTCTAGGAGTAAGGTCTAGGGATGGGTACCTTTCACATTTGAACCGATACGGTACCGGTACCCAACGGTACCTTTTTTCGGTACTTTAGTCTAAAAAATGTATTTACCTACCTCAGTCATGAAAAAAAATTCCTAACTTCAAATAACTACAATTTCAACCATTTTCGGCTGCTGAATCAAGTCAAATCCTAGGTAAGCATATATTGTGCGTGTGAACGTTGACATGATTTTTTATTTTTTTTTGTATCTCACTTGAATCGATACTCGGTAGTACCGACGTGTTTCGGTTCGGTACCTCAAAAGAACCGAATTCGGTACCCATCCCTAGTAAGGTCAAGTAGTAGTCTGACCAGTTTGTTTTGTGAGACAATGAGACTAATTGCCTCTACGGATGGGCTGCAACCCATTTCATGGCAATCACATTCACAGGTGTAAACGGTGCTCTGCCATCAGACCATCGTTCACACCAAACCTGAGGGGAGGGGGCAGGGAGCTGTGTCTACCACACTACACAGTAAAATACTTATTCTGAAGACATTATTGTTACTTGGTGGCGATAGTGGCAGATCCACTGCCAGTGTTTCTGTAGGCAGACCCGTCTCATGCTGAATAAACAAAACAAAAAAAAAAACATTAGAAGATGCCTTAACTGCCTCTAGGAATGAAATGTAACAGTTTATTCACAGCAGGTTGTGAATCTAACAATACTGTTACTTGCCTGTTTGCGTTTATTCAAATCATCATTTCTCTCATTCAGTGGTGGTGGGAGCTGCTGTGTATCAGGTGTTACACCACTGCCAGCAGTTTGTTCATCTTCCTGCTAAAAAAACACAAACGGAGATGGAAATATTAGAACACATATCCTGGTTCCCATTAGTCATTACTGCATGATTTGTTTCTTGTTTAGCTAATTCAACAGATTTAAGCAGCATGTGATTATGAACAGCAAGCAAGGCCTATGTCAAAGCATGCTTTCATGGTTTTGCATGGTCTACTCTAAATCATCGATTCACTATATTCCATAAAAAAGAAGCAGTGAAGCTAGACCAGCACTCTCAGGTTCAAGTATTTAATGGCAGCCTGAAACAAACATGTTTCGGAATTACATATTCCTTCGTCAGTGTTATAGCTTGCAATGCACATGCAGTCAAGATGGTGGTTATATACACAGGTGGTTAATGACTTGGCAGGAAATGGCATCACAGCGCAGGTGTGCCTGAGTCTATTGGTCCTCAATGACCAAAGGAAAGACCTATCAAAATAGAGTCTGTTAGTAAATACAAATTATACAAATATACAACATATATAAAAAAACAAAAGCAAAAGCAAAAATACATTACATTACCACCAGAAACTTGATATGTAACATGCCCGTAGTTTATAGGGCTAATTGAGCCCCTTTACTTATTTACATACATTTTTCTATTGAGCATCGTAGGATAAACATACCTCATGCGTGAAACAACCACATGGATTAAACCATAATCTTATAGGTAAAAGGTACTTAAAGGAAACAGGTTAACACGTTCTCTTCATTCATTCCTCTAGGTTCTATGCAATTAAACAGGTGAATATAATAACATTCCTGTTGCAATAGTAACTTGTGTCTGTCTCCCCCTCTTGCGGGCCTGTGGACTAACTCAAGTCCCATGTATCTGAGATCGCTAACGGTATGTTTACACCTGGAAAAATGTCTAGCTACTGACTACTTTATATCTGAATTTCTCACTGAACACTTGTGTTCACTGATTCTTGTTTTAAAGGCTCTGGTTGTCTTCCCCACATAAGAAAAATCACACAGGCATTTTAGCAGATACACAAGATTGGATGAATTACACGTGATACGCCCTTTAACAGGTATTTTTTTGTTCGTTTTTGGGTGCGTGTAAAATTTCTCTTTGATCATGCCTTGACACTGTACACAGGCTTGACAAGGAAAATTTCCATCAGGGATATTCGACAAAAAATGTGTAGGTTTCCTTACGGACAAGTCGGTTTTAACTAATAGGTTAGATAAATTCGCTTGTCTTTTATAAAAGTAATTAGGCGAATGTTGAAACGCTGTCCCTAATATTGGATCAGACTGTAGAATATGCCAATATTTATTGACGATGCTCCGTATGCCTCTCGTAATGGGGCTAAAAGTGGACACAAAAGATACTTTGTCTGTGTTTTCTTTTTTCTTTTTGGGGATAAACAACGTGGCCCTATCGATCAGATTGGTTTTGTACAGGGCTTTACGTGTCAAATCGACACTATAGCCTCTCTCATGAAAACTTCCACGTAGAACTTCTGCTTGTGCATTAAATCTATCTTCAGTGTCACAAATTCTCCTATAACGGAGTATTTGGCTGAAAGGTAGACTATTCTTCAAGGCAGGAGTGTGGTAACTGGAATAATGTAAGAACGAGTTACTGTCTGTCTCCTTTTTGAAGACCTCTGTATGTAATGAGATACCATCAGGGGTTTTCTTGATCAAAACATCTAGGAAAGGTAGAATATGCATATCAAACTTTAATGTAAACTTTATAGTTTCTCTACAGGTGTTCAGGTACTCAAGGAAGGCATCAAGATCAGACGATGTACCAGACCAAATAAAAAACATATCATCAATATATCGCATATAGGATTTGACGAATTTCTCAAACGGGTTATTATTAAAAATGTGATCAGACTCATACTTGGACATGTACAGGTTGGCTAGGTTCACAGCGGCTGGGGAGCCCATGCTGAGGCCTCTGTTTTGCAAGTAGTATTTATCTTGGAATTTAAAATAATTCCGAGTTAGAACTAGGTCGGCTAGATTAACTAGCCCTTCTGTGGAGGGGAGTAACTCCTCTCTAGAGTTTAGATAAAAACTCAGTGCGTCTAGCGCGTCAGCATGTGGAATGCTGGGGTATAGACTGACTACATCTATGGTAACTAATAAGTCAGAGGGACTAATACTGCAGGTCGATAGTTTGCTCAAAAACTTAGTAGTGTCTTTTAAATAACCACGTTGAGAAGAGGCCAAATCCTTAATATGCGAGTCAACAAATTGCGAGATTTTTTTCTGTAGCAGAACCCATACCAGAGACGATCGGTCGACCAGGAGGGTTAACCAGATCCTTATGGATCTTCGGTAAAGTGTAAATAATAGGCGTAACCGGGTACTCTACAAACATAAACTTAAATTAATTTTCTGTCATCACCTCTGCCAATCTTTTTTTTTTTTTTTTTTTTATAACTTTGACCAGTCACCTGGTTCTTTTAGCGTTTATCGCTTTTTCTTCGCATTCATACTTGGTCAAGTTCGACCGACAGAAGCAGGCTGAAAGGGTTCAGATGGGGGGGGAAAGACACTCTGGGAAAGGCACGGCTGCCGTCCGGGATTCGAACGCGCTCAGCCCCAGATCCGCGCGAGCGCGGTTGTCCACGGCGCTGAAATAGCACTCGCGGTACGTGGTGAGCTACTGGAGCTCCCCCAATCTAAGGCTTTTAAGGATTGTTTTAATTTCCGCGGAAAATTTAAATACTGGGTCTGTATTTAAAAGGGTATATACCTCTATATCGTTCAATTGTCTATTGATCTCGGATACATACGAACTCTTATTTTGGAGCACGATTCCAGAACCTTTATCGGCTTTCCTAAAAATTAAATCATCATTCTTCATGAGTTCCTTAAGTGCTGCTGACTCTGATTCTAATAAATTAGGGTAAAGATGGGCTTTGTGACTGGTTTCACATAATTTAAGGACATCATTTTGTACCAATCTGCAAAATGTCTCCACTGAGGGTGGGTTGAGATGAGGGGTAAACACGCTGCATGGTTTAAATACTTTTCTTTTAGAACAAAGGGTATCAGGCTCTGTTTCACTATATTCCAACCACATGCATAGCCTACACAGTAGATTACAAACAAAAACAAACTGAATTCGTATTTTTATTTTATTATTATTCTTCCAATGTGATCGCGTGGCAAATACATTTTTCTTTGGCTGGCCTTGTTATGATAGCAGAAGAATATATCTGCAGTATATATATATTTTTGTCAGTACAAGATTAATCAGTGAATCACATTGAATAATAACATGATTATGTCTTGATGATGTCTGATGGACTCTGTAAACACGCATTTGTCATGTCTCATCTATCATGAACCACGATTATTTTCAAGAGAAACAAAACAGGCAAATAACCTAGCTTAGTCAATCTGGACAAAAGCCTATATTAAAAAAATAAAAGCTGTTCAAATGCTGTTGCCTGTTAGGTTAGTGTTACTTGCCTTCCTGCTCCTGGCGTCCACTCCTGGTTTAGCAAAACTAAGTTTGCTTTGAACGAGTGTCGCACTCGTCTTCCTCTTCTTCTTGGACGGCATCCTTGCTCAGTTGTGATGATGAATGAAGACAGGTAGTCGTAGTCAGATACTGTTAACTTATACATTGTATGTGCGGACGTGGTTGAAGACACCGGCCTAACGAGCGGCTATTGTTATGATAATGCGAGGTAGCAGGTAAACACGACGCAGAGAGTCGAGTGCAGCGCGTTCTTGAGTGCACGTGCATGCGCGCACATCCATGCATGTGCGTGCACGCGCTTCTGCTCAAATCTTTGCTCAAATCTTTGTCTGCACGGAGTGCAATCTCGTCCCATGAGCAACGCATGCCTGCTCATTACTG
Organism: Notolepis coatsorum; assembly: GCF_963971535.1. Lineage (NCBI taxonomy): Eukaryota > Metazoa > Chordata > Actinopteri > Aulopiformes > Paralepididae > Notolepis > Notolepis coatsorum. The sequence goes on from NC_140171.1 coordinate 92,078,722, forward strand.
AGTCAATTAGCTTATTTGCCATCTTCCCCAGAGTCCCCATGAGAAGATGCGTACTCTTCTCATGTTCTTCACAGAAAATGAGCCAAGGCCAATGAGTCTCAGGTTAAAATATTTTTATTTTAGTGAACATTAAACACGCAGATGTTTTGGAAGATTCGGTTTTTTTGCCGTCTTCCCCAGCCAGGCAATAAGATGGGTACCGTACTCATCTCTGTGTGTGCACTACAGAGACACACATTAAAGGAAAACTCCAACATTTTGGGAAATTAGCTTATTTAACATCTTCCCTGGAGTTAGACAAGAAGATACATACCTTTTTTGTCTCTGTGCGTGCATTTAGCTTTGGGAACAGTCGCTCCGTTAGCATAGCTTAGCTTCATCACTGGAAGTGAGGCAGGACAGTAGCCTGACGTTCCCTACAGGTTTGTTGATATTCTCATTCCTTCAAATGATCCGAACCGATTGAAGTTTATGGATACCATGACTTAAAATCCTCTTACCTTGACGATTAAAAGCCTCCCCAATTTAGAAAACAGTAATCCAATGGCTGGTATTGATAATATACTACTAACTACTAGGGATGGGTACCTTTCACATTTGAACCGATACCGGTACCGGTACCTGTGAATCGATACCGGTACCCAACGGTACCTTTTTTCGGTACTTTAGTCTCAAGAAATTTAATTGACCTACCTCAGTCGTAAAAAAAAAAATCCAAACTTCAAATAACTACAATTTCGACAGTTTTCGGCTTGTCATTGCTCCGACTGCTTTGTTGTTGAATCAAGTCAAATCCCAGGTAAGCATATATTGTGCGTGTGAATGTTGACATGAAAAAAAAAAAGTAAAAAAAAAAAAAAAAAAAGGTAAAAAAAAAAATGTATAACAAATTTTTTTTTTATTTTTTTTTTGGTTTCTCACTTCATTCGATACTCGGTAGTACCGACGTGTTTCGGTTCGGTACCTCAAAAGTACCGAATTCGGTACCCATCCCTACTAACTACTGGACGCTCGGAGCTAACCGGAGCTAACACAGAACAGGATGGTAAAGCAAATATAATGACTTCCTTTCTGGGGTTTTCAAAATAAAAGTCCGACGTTTATAGCAGCGGAAAACGTTTATTTTGTACGTTATCTAACGTTAACACGAACCTAAACTAACGTTACAACTAACCTAAAGTTAGTTTAGGTTCGTGTTAACGTTAGATAATGTACAAAATAAACATTTTCCGCTGCTATAAACGTCGCACTTTTATTTTGAAAACCCCAGAAAGGAAGTCATTATATTTGCTTTACCATCCTGTTCTGTGTTAGCTCCGGTTAGCTCCGAGCGTCCAGTAGTTAGTAGTATATTATCAATACCAGCCATTGGATTACTGTTTTCTAAATTGGGGAGGCTTTTAATCGTCAAGGTAAGAGGATTTTAAGTCATGGTATCCATAAACTTCAATCGGTTCGGATCCTTTGAAGGAATGAGAATATCAACAAACCTGTAGGGAACGTCAGGCTACTGTCCTGCCTCACTTCCAGTGATGAAGCTAAGCTATGCTAACAGAGCGACTGTTCCCAAAGCTAAATGCACGCACAGAGACAAAAAATGTATGTATCTTCTTGTCTAACTCCAGGGAAGATGTTAAATAAGTAAATTTCCCAAAATGTTGGAGTTTTCCTTTAAGTGTATCACATTAAGTGGATACAGACCATTAGCCTACTGTCAAAAGTAATGAAATACACTTTCCAACCACTCAAACTGTATTATTTACATTTTGTTTTAAACATAACAACTTGTGTATTTATGTACCACATGTAGAAATAACAATGTAAAATTAGACGTAATTTTGGAACCGGCTACATAGTTTGGACTATTTTCTTGATGTACAAGAAGAAGTCTTTATTTGTAGCACACATTGCTACATTGACACACAGGAACATACACACACACATCCATGCATTCTTTTGGGGTCGCCAATGAATTTTCTTCTCACGCTTGACCCATCCCGCCATCCTTCCCCTCAAGGGCAACCGGGAGCAGACATGGGCCATGCCCCGGGGTCCAATCCAAGTGCCCTGGCTGTCTGTCTTCGTCAGGGACGCGGCAGTGTTGGCGATCTGTTCTGCATGTTTTTCCATTGGGTTTATCTCTTACCCTTGCGAGCACAGGGAGAACATGCAAACTCCACACAGCATTTCAATGTATGCCCTGGTATGTATGTGACAAATAAACCACTTGATTCTTGAAAGGCCCGGGAGATGGGGGGCTCCAGTAGCTCACCGCGTATCTCGGCGCTATTTCTGCGTCGGGAGGAGCCGTGCTGCGTCACGGTTCTGGTTGACTCCGAGTTCGATTCCCGGACCCGCCGTCAATTGCCGAATGTCTTCCCCTGTTCTCCCTCCCGTTTCACTCTACAACTGTCGGTCATGCTTGACCAGAAAAGCGATAAACGCTAAAAAATAAAGTTTAAAAAAAAAAAGAAAGGCCCGGGAGATACCCTACCTGGCAACCTGGCCCCCAAGCGGGATTCGAACCCAGGACCTTTTTGCTGTGAGGCGACAGTGTACCACCGCGCCACAACCTCTGGCGAGGCGTAGTGATATGCTGCAGCAATTCTAAAGCCCTGTTGTAATTTATGTCAACAAAACCAATGTGGCTGGCTAAGCAACAGAAGTACGGCTGCTAATTATGGACGACTTTGTAAGAGAGGAAGGTGATGAGTTCTGGGCAAACCAAGATCCAGAACCTTATCTATTTGAACCAGAATTGACAGAGGAGGAACTACAGGTGCTGGAAGTGGAGCGGGCAAGAAGGGAGGCTGAGGCTGTTCTCAAGTCACAACATGTAAATCAGACCATTGTGGAGTTGTTGGAATGTGTATTTAGTTACTGACTGGGGAAGACGGCAAATTAGCTAATCTTCTAAAACATTGGCGTGTTCCTTGTTTAAAGTTGTTAACCCTTGTGTGGTGTTCGGGTCCCACGTTTTCAATGTTTACTAAAAGATAAATGATATAGTGAATATTTTCTTTAACCTGAGACTCATTGGCCTTGGCTCATTTTCTGTGAAGAACATAATCAAGAACACATTTTAATTTTGTGCACACTTTGTGGGGGAGACCCATGTTACTACTGACCAGACAATCTACATCAGTGATGGCCAGTGTTGTGCTAGTTACTGAAAAATAGTAACTCAGTTACTTTACTAGTTACTTCATTTCAAAGTAAATTCGTTACTGTACTAGTTACTTACACCCAAAAGTAATGAGTTACTGTGAAAAGTAACTATTTAGTTATTTAAAAAAAAAAACACAAACAAATGTTGTCCCGACTCCCGAGTCGATATAATAAGAAGTGCGCCGGTTGAAGGAACAGCCTTGATGTCGCCGGAGCGTTTCATTATAACCATTATAATTCAAGGGTACTACGACTATGCGTGCACCTCATGGTACCAAAGCACCTCAAAGGCGCTTAAAACAAAATTACAAACATCACAAAACAAACTGGTCAGACTACTACTTGACCTGAACCCCAGAACCCACCTCACCTCACCCCTGCCCACTTTGACAACCTAGGATGGCTTAGAGTAGACGACAGAGTACAGCAACTTGCAATGGGCCTGGTCTACAAGATACACTATACGACTAAGGTACCCATGTACATGTCAAAATACTTCCCAAAGGTCAGTGAATACCACAACCACTACACCAGAGGAAGCTCAACAAATCATGTAAAACCCAGATTCGGCTCAAACAAGGGACTAAACACGTTTCGCAATTATGCCACAACAATGTGGAACGCCCTACCCAAAGCTAGGGGTAACAGTACTGTATATTTGAATACCGTTTATGTCACAAATGTATCGGTACTAAATACCTATATGTCCCTATGCCATAAATGTCATGTATGTTGTGTATGTCATAAATGTCTATATGAATTGAAAATGGGGGACCCTGATGGAAACAAGACAAACGTCTTTCTCAGGTCTGCATCCCCTTAACAATTGTATGTATTGAGCCGTACTGTATTGTACCCATTCTGCAATCTGTTAAATAAAGTTTTCATTCATTCACCATCTTGCAAGTTGCAACGTTGTTTAAGATATCAATCAAAGCATTGCAACGTTAGAATAGTTAGGATATCAATTGTGCATGAAAGGACTATATTTATATTGTTTGATTAGTATTATGAGATTCCCTGGCAGATTTCGTACAGTCAAAATCCGTTGATCAACTTGAGTTTCAGTGAACAGTGAACACATTGCACTCACCAAAGTCTGCGGTGGTCGAGATGTAGTAACGTTAGTCCAATTGACTCCAGCAGCGCCTCAAACATGTTCTTTATCTCGTTTCCATGTTGTATATTAATTATCTCTCCAAGTAGTTGCTAAATGGTTTGTTAGTTCGTTACTACTGTTTTGTTTACAATAGAGAGGGTCTATTTCTTTCCGTAGCCGCATTTCTGGTTTGCGCATTTCTGATTGGCCAGTGGCCACTGACTGACGCTCTCTGGTCAGAGAACGTCAGAGAACGTCAGTCAGTGGCCAATCAGAAATGCGAAAACCAGAAATGCGGCTACGGAAAGAAATAGACGCTCTCTATTGTAAACAAAACAAACTCAGGCGAAATCAAACAGAGTTAGGAGGACGCTCACTATGTGTAACTGAGGGGTACAATTCCCTGACTGTATTAATCAAGTATTAGTATCATTAAACTACTACCGTCTATGTACATTACTGGCCAATACCGTACAAAGGTATATTAGATTAGAACACTTCCACAATGAACGGTTTCCACACAAATACTCGGTTAGAATATTTATTACATAAAAGAATATGATATTACATCAAATAGTATTACTTAGTTGCGCTTATAAGGCAAAGAATGTGCGTAGGCAAGTCAATACTGAATATTAAGGATTATCTCTATGGTACTCTGGGAAAGGGTGTACTACCGGTTGTAAGCCAGCAGAGGGAGGCAAAGCTCTATGCAAGTCAATGGTTCACGGAGGCGATGTCACCCCTGTGTCAGTGGGGATAGGCAGCCTGGTCCCAGGGTGCGCGCCGTGCAGGTGAAAGCCGTGGAGCCTCTGGTACGACAGAGACGGGCTCGAGTGATGGTCTCACGAACATGTGTAGATCCCACTGTAGCAGCGGGGTAGGCGGTTCTCTGCTCCAGCAGCTTGGTGAAGAATGAAGAATAATAATAGTACTCCTGCCCGAAAGTGGCACTGCAATCACCGGGGTAAATCCTCCGGTTGGTCCGTGGTTCACAGTTGAACTTGACGTTACTCTATCCTATCTGCACGCGGCTATAAGTGCTCTATGTAGACGCACAATTACCCACTTCACGTGGTCTTTGACTCGTAATGAAGGCTTTTACTAGTAAGGAGCGAACGATACGTTAAACAAACGTACTAGGATAACACGAGACTCTATCTTGGGGCGATGCGAGCCCTACTCTGCCCACGTTGCGTAGTGGGGAGAGACGTCACTTGGATAACTGGAACTGAACGAGACTGAACGGGACAAGGGACTAAGAGGAATTCTACATTTCTTGCGCCCTATTTATATGTACGGTGAACAAATAGTACCATTCGTATTTCGGTAGCCATATTCCTACGCGGAACCGGGGCTAGTTGGGACATGTTCGTCGGCACCTTTCAAGTCGGGTCTAGGGGGGTAAGTCACTGGCGCCAAGTTCTGGTCCAATGAGAGAATGAACTATTATGGGCTGTAGGCTAAAGGGATATTCAGTGTATATGTACAAAGAATACACAAGGGATATCAAACGATATACAAATATTATACATGGGATCTCAGGCAATAAATATATATATTCGGTTTAATCTGACCCTTTGTAACAGCCGCCCCCTAATTAGTCCCACCTAATTAGCTAAGCAGAGACAGATTAACCGCACTGTCCACTACTCAATGTCTGTGAGGGGTCGGGCAGTTCACAAAGTCAGGGGTCATGGTCGTCATTAGGCGAGGCGGGGAGCCTTGGTGACTCTATCAGCCTCGCTGGGGTCGGTTGTAGGTCCGCCCTTGGCTGGTCACTTCTGCCACTCTGACCTTTCCGTCGGCACCAGTGGTCACTTTGCTTACGCGGCCGGCCGGCCACGCAGCTCGGGGTGGTGACTGGTCTATGGTCATGACGACTGGACGGGATGAAGGGGGGCTTAGGAGGAAGCGGGCCTGAGACTGCTTTGATCTGTGCTTGGCTGTGCTTTCTCCTCCTCCGTCTGTTTCTCTTGTTCGCTCTGTACCCCGTGTGAGGAGGGGCCGGTCCCGGCCGCCCCGTCAAGGAGTCGCTTGGGGTGCTGGGTTCGAGGTCAGCTACGTCTGAAGCGCAGCTGAGGGGGGTGGAGTTCCGAACTTCCTCTGGTACCCACGGTTCTCTCACGGGCCTCTCGCTTAATGTCAATAGCCTCTGCTGTACGGGGGAGAGGCCGGTGTCGCTCGCCTCTGTGTGTAGGCAGCTTGTAGACGTGGGTTGACTGTCAAGTCCGTAGAGGGGGCCTTGGAGCGTCCATCCCAGTCGGGTCTGAACCGCGACCGGGCATCCTTTGGGTCCGACGTGGGCCGCCTCAATTGGGAGAATGAGGTCCGCGTGGTCGGAGCCGATGAGCAGGGTCGGTGTGGCGCCGTCGATAAGCGGTATAGGTAGTTGACGTAGGTGCCCATACTTAGCCATCAGCTGTGGGATGGGGTAGGTGTACTGCGACAGGCCTATGTCGTGGCTGGTGAAGACGTTACTTATACTATACTGCTTCTCGGGCTTGTCCACCGCTGCTATCTCGAAGGAGACCTTTTCACCCTTTATGGTCTTCTGGTCCCTTCTGATGGTGCGTATGGTCATCGTATCTTTGACACCTCGCAGGCCCAACTGGGCTGCTGCGGAAGCGAGGAGGAGAGTCTTTTCGGACCCATCGTCCAGGACGGCGTAAGTGTCCAGGACCTTGTCCTCGTGGCTCAGGAGCACTCTGACCACTTTGAGGAGCACACGGGGGGTCCCGCTGTGCTGGTCAATGTGGAGCACTCCTGTGGGTGGTGACGTAGACTCTATATGGTACGAGTCGCACCTTGACTCCCAGTGTCTGCCGTAGCAGTCGGGACACCAGGGAGCAGTCTGGTGGAACTTTGGTTCTGGTGCCACCGCCTCGGCATGGTACATTACCGCGACGGGCCCACTCGGTTGTCCTGGCTGACGCTTGTTGATGTCATGCAGGACCTCCAGGTGGGTGCCACCGCACCTGCTGCACTTCTTTTTCAAGCGGCACTCAGCTGCTAGGTGGCTGCGCGCGCAGCGGAAGCAGCGGCGGTGGTCCTTGACCCACTGGCTCACATCATCCGTGGTCAGCTTCTTGAAATCTTCGCACTGATAGAGCCGATGTTCTCCCTCACAGTACTGGCACTCAATCTTCCACTGGTCCTCTTTCGTCGAGGGGGTGTTGTGGTTCTGGTGCTGCGGTACTGATTCGGCTTGGTGCATAACAGTCACCGATCTTCGGCCATCGTTTACTCTCCTAGGTCCCTCTCTGGAGCTTGGTGTGCTCCGCACGAACGTATCCAATCGTAGGCTGCTGACTTCTCTCGCCAGGAAGTCGGCCAAGTCTAGGAGGGATGGTTCTGGACCGTTAGGATCACGGTGGTCTCTTTGCCGCCTGAAGCGCTCCTGTCTGGCGGGCGGCAGCTTCTCTAAAATCCTCTCGACGTTCGAGTTGGCGTATAGCTCGTGCATACCCTTTTCTCGTTGCGCTCCCAGCATCCCTACCAGGGACTGTACTTTTATAGACAGGTCGTCTAGTGAGCGATTGTCTGTTGCTGGGGGTAAGCGGTCAATATGCCTTATCTCTTCTATTACGTAATCCCATATACGTCCATATCTCTGGTCCAGCGCTGCTAGAGCCGCGGTGTATGGGGTCGTAGAGGTGGCATAGGCTAGCGCTATATTGTGCGCCCGGGGCACTTTCAGGTGCTGCAGTAATATTGCATACTTGTGGCGTTCATCAGCGACATCCACCATCATTGTCTCTAAGCACATCCGGAGCTCCGTATACTGTGCTCGATTCTCATGGGTGAAGTCTTGAAACGTCGGTGTGCCAATGTATGATGTCATGGATGACTGGCACATCGGTGAGCGTTGGGGGAGAGGCCTCCTAGGCGAGTCTCCTCTTGTGTGTCGTCTTGGGCTGGTACTTGGTGGGTACCGAAGGTCTGGTACCCAGGTGCTGTTCCTCGGGGCTGACGGTGCGTCAAACTCACCCGTGAGTTGAGTCTGGGGTTTGTAGCGCAGGGCCTCGGGGCTGACTTCTGGGCTGTACTGGACCTCCTGGTCCTGAGTACGTTGCTGCTGGTCGGGGCTGTACTGGGCCTCCTGGGCCAGAGCACGTTGCTGCCGGTCGGCTTGACACTCCTCCTCCTCCTCCTCCTCTCCCTCTGCTAGGACCTGGAGTCTTCTGTTCAGTCTCTCGGCGTGGTCCGATTCTTCCCGGTTGCTGGGTCTCGTATGGACCGGCTGGGGAGGGGGTTCGGAGACGTGGACAGGATCCTCCTGTTGGCGGGGTCCCGGGTCGCTTCGTCGGGTAGGGGAATGTGTCCTAGACCCATATCTTGACGATCTCTGAGAGCTCCGTGCGGAGTGAGGGGGTGTCGCCATGGCAACCAGTTTGTCCATCAGCTCCGCCTGCAGCCGGTCGCGCTCTGCCTCGCGCCGGGCATGGGCTGCGTCGCGCGCTGCTTCGCGCTGGGCATTGACGATGTCGCGCTGTGCGTTGGCGACGTCGCGCTGGGCAGCGTCGCGCTGTGCGTTGGCGACGTCGCGCTGGGCATTGGCGCTGGCATGGGCGGCGTGGAGCTGTGCATTTGCGACGTCGGCGCGGCTTCTCTCAATGTTCTCTTCTGTCTGGAGGCGTCTGGTCTCCAGTCTTATTCGGTCGTCTTCACTCCTTTGTTGCGCCTGGAAGCGCTCTCGCTCGCCTGCAAAATGTTCGCGCTCGCACGTCTGTTGCGCTTGAAGTCGATCGCGTTCGGTGGAGGCTGCCAGGGTGGCGATGAGTGCCTGCGCCAGCATCTTGTCCGCCTCGCTGGGGGAAGACGCCGTTCGGGGCGATCGGCTCCCGGCAGTACTTGTTGGAGATCCGTTCTCCTGTTGCGTACCGAGGAGATCCGTCTCCTGGGTGCGCGTCTCTTTAGGGTTGTCTTCCTCCCGGAGCTGATCGGGGACTATTTCTTCGGTATTGTCGGGGGGTAAAGTCGTGTCAGTTCCCTCCTGGTCCCCACCGTGAGCTTGGTCAGTTACATTAGAACCCACTAGGGCCTCTGTGGTCGGGGTAACCTGGTTGTTAGGGTCGGACATAATTTTACTTTCTACTTTTTCCGCGTTTAACTTCCCTTTAAAGCTAGGTATTGGACTGACAGAGTATGCCTCTAGATAGGGAGGTGGCTGCCGTCTGCGCTGCGGGCGATCTAGCTTAGGAGAACCGTTTGTGGAGTGTTCGTCATCGGCCATGTCAATATTAATATTATATTAATATTACGCTAATTATTATCTCCGGCTCGAAGGACCAATTGTAACTGAGGGGTACAATTCCCTGACTGTATTAATCAAGTATTAGTATCATTAAACTACTACCGTCTATGTACATTACTGGCCAATACCGTACAAAGGTATATTAGATTAGAACACTTCCACAATGAACGGTTTCCACACAAATACTTGGTTAGAATATTTATTACATAAAAGAATATGATATTACATCAAATAGTATTACTTAGTTGCGCTTATAAGGCAAAGAATGTGCGTAGGCAAGTCAATACTGAATATTAAGGATTATCTCTATGGTACTCTGGGAAAGGGTGTACTACCGGTTGTAAGCCAGCAGAGGGAGGCAAAGCTCTATGCAAGTCAATGGTTCACGGAGGCGATGTCACCCCTGTGTCAGCGGGGATAGGCAGCCTGGTCCTGGAGCCGTGGAGCCTCTGGTACGACAGAGACGGGCTCGAGTGATGGTCTCACGAACATGTGTAGATCCCACTGTAGCAGCGGGGTAGGCGGTTCTCTGCTCCAGCAGCTTGGTGAAGAATGAAGAATAATAATAGTACTCCTGCCCGAAAGTGGCACTGCAATCACCGGGGTAAATCCTCCGGTTGGTCCGTGGTTCACAGTTGAACTTGACGTTACTCTATCCTATCTGCACGCGGCTATAAGTGCTCTATGTAGACGCACAATTACCCACTTCACGTGGTCTTTGACTCGTAATGAAGGCTTTTACTAGTAAGGAGCGAACGATACGTTAAACAAACGTACTAGGATAACACGAGACTCTATCTTGGGGCGATGCGAGCCCTACTCTGCCCACGTTGCGTAGTGGGGAGAGACGTCACTTGGATAACTGGAACTGAACGAGACTGAACGGGACAAGGGACTAAGAGGAATTCTACATTTCTTGCGCCCTATTTATATGTACGGTGAACAAATAGTACCATTCGTATTTCGGTAGCCATATTCCTACGCGGAACCGGGGCTAGTTGGGACATGTTCGTCGGCACCTTTCAAGTCGGGTCTAGGGGGGTAAGTCACTGGCGCCAAGTTCTGGTCCAATGAGAGAATGAACTATTATGGGCTGTAGGCTAAAGGGATATTCAGTGTATATGTACAAAGAATACACAAGGGATATCAAACGATATACAAATATTATACATGGGATCTCAGGCAATAAATATATATATTCGGTTTAATCTGACCCTTTGTAACACTATGAATCTACATAAAAAGAACGCAGTAACGAACTAACAAACCATTTAGTAACGGTAACAGCGTTACTGAATTTAAAAAGTAATGCGTTAGAGTACTAGAACGGCAAAAAGTAACTTCGTTATTGTAACGCGTTACTTTGTAACGCGTTAGTCCCAACACTGGTGATGGCTGTAGAGCTATTATTTTATTATGTAGACCACTTGTTTTAACAAAAGAAATACCACTTCAGGGCTGTACGCTAAGCTTTTTCACTAGGGGCACACTTGCCCCTAAATGAGAAATTTAGGGGCAAAGAATATTTTTTAGGGGCAAATTTTTAAATAACTATTTTACCATTATAGTAGGGCTGGGCGATATGGCCTCTAAATGATATTGCGATATTTTTTGGCCATATCACGATACACAATATATATCGCAATATTTTGACATTTCCTAAAGCACTTAAAAATGCTTGATTTAACCCTTTGATGCATACAGTCACGCCAATATGATGATTATAATAAGTCCCTGCAACATATGTTTGCATTATTAAACCATGAAGATGCTTTAAAAAATTATTTAATGAAAATGTACTAAGAGTAGTCTACTGACACACTAATAAAAAAAATTATTTACATCTAAGACTATTTATATAAAAACTCTTGGGTGCCCTTTTTTTGCACAGTACTGTGTTTTCTATCCACTTTAGCCAAACACACACACACACATATATATATATATATACTACTGTGAGAAAATAATAATTTTGCCGTAGGTGATGACGTCACACTCGAATGTAAACAGGAAGAGTCTAACACGGAGATGGAAAGTCACAGTGGATGATATACAGAAACGAATAACTAATAAATATGAAGTTATGTTTAAACTTCTGTTGTCAAGCGTTGTCACTTGTCAATATAACCCACCCCCTTTCCTCACTTTTCCACCGTCCCTGCTTCACTCGGGACCACCAGCTAACGTTAGCCTATAGCTCCGCCGTACCTGCTTCACTCGGGACCACCAGCTAACGTTAGCCCATTGCTCGTGTCAATTAAATTGCATGTTATTAAATGTCCGCGCTGGTCTGTCTAATGAAATTACAACCGCAACATTATGTCGCCTGTACAGCCCTGGTTGTAGGCTAATGTTAGTGTAGTGAAATGCGAATGAAGGGGTGAAATCACTATTCGCAAGCTTGCGAGTAGATATAATTTTTCATTCGCACCGGCCAAATTAGGGGGCAATTTGCGACGATCTCGTCGCAGCGTACAGGCCTGCACTTACACCTTAACTCCTGGGGGCTCCCAGTTGATGCATGGATTTGAATGGCTTTTAGTATAGAAATACCTGAACATTAGGGAAAATATGCGACCCAGTGGTTTTCACAAGGGTGAACTACTTATGCCTAGCGGCTTTCAAACAACTTTCAAATCTCAGAATATTTTACTCTCCTTTTCAACATCAATGGCAGTGTGAATGGTGGTTAGTAAGGTAGGGTGAGATCTGCTGAATGAACACAAAATTATTTAAAGACCGGGACAGTCTTCAGTAAAGTCAAAATTAGGTCGGTTCGGTCCTTTAAATTAATATACTTTTCCAGGTGGGTGGGCTGGGCAGTGTAGATGTGTGCACTTCTCTCTCCACAAGTGTGCAAGAGGAACATTGTATCTTTAGTTGCACATGTGAGCAGAGTATGTGGCATGAAATAAAGCAATAATCTACAACAGTAAGTGGTCTATCGTGGTTATTGCTGCGAGGTGCGTAGGCACAGATATGTGCGTAAACCGTGCGTACGATCATTTCTAAGCTAAGTGTGGGACTTATCAATTTGAACGTGTGCTTGACTTTGTGCGTATATCTCAGACCGTGCATACCTGGCGCCCAGCGGTAGAATATGAAGACTGCAACGCGGAAATAAGCTTTTGTGCATTAGTTTCAACTACCGACGTGTTCGGTATGACCCGTAATTCATTATAGTTAATTGTAAAATAGCGACATTAGTGTAATTATTGTCAAACCATATAAATAGCATTTCGAATAGGTCTTTCCAAATGAATGCATGTTATTTGTCGTTGCATTTGGCTGATAAGCCATTGCCGGTGGCCGGGAGGAACGCATTCAATTGTAATATTATTACTGCTGTATCTGTAATTAAAATATCACTTAAATGCAGGGGATCGGGGCTATCTACTGAAGCCATGGATGACTCCTCTGATCAACCCCAACAGGAGCGCATCTAGGGATGGGTACCGAATTCGGTACTTTTGAGGTACCGAACCGAAACACGTCAGTACTACCGAGTATCGAATGAAGTGAGAAACCGATTTTTTTTTTATTTTTTTTTTATTTTCATGTCAACGTTCACACGCACAATATATGCTTACCTAGGATTCGACTTGATTCAACAACAAAGCAGTCGGAGCAATGACAAGCCGAAAACTGTCGAAATTGTAGTTTGGATTTTTCTTTTTACGACTGAGGTAGGTAAATAAAATTTCTTGAGACTAAAGTACCGAAAAAAGGTACCGTTGGGTACCGGTATCGATTCACAGGTACCGGTATCGGTTCAAATGTGAAAGGTACCCATCCCTAAGCGCATCTACATCGGGCACACTCGCTCACAAGAAAGAGTCACCGTGGAGCACAGATGTGATGGAATTCAAGTTCAAGTTTTTATTGATCACATAGGCAGGCTACACTACACTGTGCTGTGGCGTAGGCTTCATGGCAGTGAGATTCATTGTTCTTGTATGCTCTCGTATTATTGTTATCTAGCTATTGTCAAGAACGGAAGTACATTATTTTCAATCGTGGCTTTAATTCGTAGCCGAGAAGCAGTCTCCTAGTAGCTTCATTAATCCTGACCCGTCTCAGCCACAGCATATAGACTACTGTAAATAAAATAGGCAATCGCCTATAACATTATAAACAATAGGCTATATAGCAGGGGTTCCCAACCTTTCTTCCCCAGAGCCCCACGATTCCTTGGAGACACAGGAATATGATATGATATAAGGTATACTGGTCCGTCAGCGAGGAGATATAGCCCACAGCGGATAGCCTATTCTCAAATGGCTATTAAGGCAAAACGACGGCCTATAGCCTATAAATATTATTTAATGTTTTCATAAGCGTAAATGTTGTGAAGGGCCAGATTAAACTGAATATATATATGTATCGTTTGATATACTTTGTATATTATTTATATATATACACGGAATATCCCTTTACCTGCGTTCAGACCAGAGTAATATTCGCTCTCCTATTGGACAGCGCCCCCAGGCGCCAGCGCGCAAGCCCCCAACGGCAAGTTCAAAGACAACTGCAGGCATGTCAGAACATGCCCAGAGTCAGCGTAGTAATACGAGACAAGGACTGAGGTTGGGACTAGATATTCACTTAAGTATATATATTGGCGCAGGTGTAAACAGCAGTACCTTACCCACCTTCACCACGAGTCAACGTGCAGTGAAGTGAGCAACCTTGCGTCTAAATAGAGCATTGAGAACCGCGTGCGAATAGAATGTTAAAGTGTCAGAGTTTAATGAAGTAACGTTGAGTTCGACTTAATCTAATGTGAAGTAAATAGTCGATCATTTATTGTATATCGTGCGGCCACAGTTCTTCCGTGTGTAGCATTACCCATCGGTTCGTCGTGTCTTTAGCTAGTGCACTTAACCAGGCTGTGTGGCCTAAATACGTCGCCCACACCCGAGGAGTCCTATGCGGAGAACCGTTGGACATGTACACAGGAGAATCGGCGTCGGCGATTGCAGAACCATTCCTGGTTGGATTATATTGCTTTGGGACGTGACTACCGGAGAAGAGCATCGTTGATTTCCACTATCGTTTGGGATTTAACCTCGTGAGGATTACAACTCGGGCCTGCCTCGTGGACGGGGCTGGCTAGCTGTCATCAATGCTGTCGAGCATTCTGGATTACAACTATTGCTTTTGCTGCTGATCAAGGGAGTTTACAAGCACCGACTCCTGTACCTGGAGTCTCTTTATTCCCCATTGAATCAGACGGAGTACCCGAACATTCCTCTACCCTCCAGGCCTTACACCCCGGAGGGAACCCATTGTCTCCAGTTGGTACCAGTGTTGCCCTATATAATTGCTACTATACAACAGGTGGCGTCAGCTTAGACCCATCGTAGGATTCCTGCTATTCTTAGTGACTTATGCTCTTGACTGACTTTACGTATATTCTTCGCCATACAAGCGCAACCCTAATTCTCATTCTGTAACCTAACGTTGCCTAATAATAATAAATTACCCTCCAATAGTATTTCTGTGTCAATGCCGTGTTCTTGTGGGTGTTCACCATCTATATTTGATGTACTGTCTGGCCAGTAATTAAAGTACATAACTAGCAGTGGTTTAATCTATCACAATCTTTAATACAGTCAGGGTTTTGTAACCCCTCAGTTACAATTGGTCCTTCGAGCCGGAGGGTATCAGTGTAATATTTAATATAATAATATTAACCATGGCCAGCGGTGAACACTCCCCAAGCGGCTCTCCTAAGCTAGAACGCCCGCAGCGCAAACGTCCGCCACCTCCATATCTGGAGGAATTCGCTTTCGTTCTACCCCCTAGCTTATCTAAACGGACGTTAAATACGGATAAAGCGGATAGTCAAAGCATGTCCAATCCTATCGACTTGGCGACCCTGCCAGTAGAGACCCCAGTGGGTTCAAACGAAACTGACTCAGCTCACAGGGGGGACCAGGTGGGACATGACTATACCTCCAGACAGCGTCACCGGGATAGACCCCGGAGCGCTCCAGGATAAAGAAAGCGCTCCAGGGATAGAACCCGACACACAACCAAGTGAAGAGAACCGCGCCCAGGAGATAGACCTCGGAGCGCGCCAGGAGAACAGATCTCCAACAAGCCCTGTCAGCACCCGATCACCTCAGTCAGTGTCATCCCCCAGCGAGGCGGACCAGAGACTGGCGCAAGCCTTGATCGCCACACTGACAGCCTCCACCGAAAGAGACCGACTTCAGGGTGAACGCGACCGGCTTCAAGCAAAGACGCTTAGTGAGCGCGAACACTCCGCCACGGAAAGAGAGCGCCTCCACACGCAACTCCAAGCGCAAGCCCTTAGTGAGCGCGAACACTCTGCCGTGGAACGAGAGCGCCTCCGGGCGCAACAATTAAGTGAGCGCGAACACTCTGCCATGGAACGAGAGCGCCTCCAGGCTCAACAGATGAGCGAGCGCGAACAACGAGAGCGCCTCCAGGCGCAACAAGTAAGCGAGTGCAAACACTCTGCAGCGGAACGAGAGCGCCTTCACGCGCAACTCCAAGCGCAAGCCCTTAGTGAGCGCGAACACTCTGCAACTGAACGAGAGCGCCTCCAGGCGCAACAAAGGAGTGAGGACGACCGTATAAGACTGGAGGAGAGGCGCCTTCAGACGGAAGAGAACATCGAACGAGACCGCGCCAATGCACAGCGCGACGCCGCCAATGCCCAGCGCGAAGCAGAGCGCGACCGGCTGCAGGCGCAGATGATAGAACAATTGATTGCCAGGGCGACACCCCCTCTCTCCGCACGGAGCTCCCGGAGATCATCACGACAAGGGTCTAGGGCACCTTCCCCTACCCGACAAAGCGACCCGGGACCCGGCCAACAGGAGGAACCTGTCTACGTCTCCGACCGGTCCATACGAGACCCAGCCAATGGGAAGAACCGGCCTACGTCGCCGAGAGACTGACTAGAAGACTCCAGGACCTAGAAGAGGAAGAGGAAGAGGAGGAATGTCAAGCCCACCAGCAGCAACGTACTCTGGACCAGGAGGCCCAGTACAGCCCCGACTTCAGCCCCGAGTCACTGCACTACAAACCCCCGACCCAACTCACGGGGGAGTTTGACGTACATTCAGCACCGAGGAACAGCACCTGGGGTCCCAAAAGGAGAAGGGGAGATATAAACTGTATGCAAATTCTAATGTGGAGCGAATACTGGAGAAGCTCCCTCCAGCCCGCCAAGAGCGTTTTCGGCGGCAGAGAGACCACCGTGATCCCGACGGCCCCGAGCCATACCTCCTAGACCTGGCCGCTTTCCTCGCAAGGGAAGTTAGCAGCCTACGACTGGACACATTCGTGTGGAGTGGATCTAGCCCAAGAGATGGACCTCGGAGGTCCAACGATAACCGCCGGTCAGTGACCGTTATGCACCAGGCCGAGTCAGTGCCGCAGCACAAGAACCACAGCACCCCCCAGACCAAGGGGAAGTGGAAGATTGTATGCCAGTACTGTGAAAAGGAACATTGGCTGTCTCAATGTGACACTTTCAAGAAGCTGACCGCTGACGAGGTGAGTCAGTGGATCAAAGCCAACCGCCGCTGCTTCCGCTGCGCGCGCAGCCATATGGCAGCTGAGTGCCGCTTAAAGGAAAGATGCAGCAAGTGCGACGGCGCCCACTTGGAGGTCCTACACGACAGCAACAAGAAGAAACCCGTACCCCCAAGCAGCTCGAGAGTGAACGTCATGTACATAGACCCTGCGAAGAGCGGGAGCTCCCGAGTGCTCTTGAAGGTGGTCCGAGTGATCTTAAGCTACGAGGACAAGGTCATGGACACTTACGCCGTCCTAGACGATGGGTCAGAAAAGACTCTCCTCCTCGCATCCGCCGCAGCCCGGCTGGGTCTGCGGGGGAGCGAAGAAACAATGACAATCCGTACCATTAGAAGAGACCTGAAGACCATAAAGGGTGAAAATGTCTCCTTCACGATAGCAGCGGTCGGTCAGCCCGAGAAGCAGTATAGCATCACTAACGCCTTCACCAGCCACGACATAGGCCTGTCACAGTACACCTACCCCATCCCAAAGCTGATGGAAAAATACGTGCACCTACGTCAACTACCTATACCGCTCATCGACGACGCCACCCCGACCCTGCTCATAGGATCCGACCACGCACACCTCATCGTCCCAACAGACCGGGTCCACATCGGGCCCAGAGGATGTCCAGCAGCGGTTGAGACCCGCCTGGGTTGGACACTACAAGGCCCCCTCTCCGGGTCTCCCAACCGACCGACAGCCACTCGCTGTCTCCACTCGAGGATAAACGAAGAAGACACCACCCTCTTACAGCACGTCGAGAGGCTATGGACATTAGACGCGATGCCCTTTAAGAATGAAAATAAACTTGTTCGCTCAAAGGAAGACACTTATGCCATAACCCTCCTCGAGCAGAGGACAAAGAGAGTCGAGGTCAATGGAGTGATGAGATACGCAACTCCACTCTTGAGGCGAGAGGGTATGCCCACCCTCCACGTCTCAAAAGAAGCGACAGAGCGATATCTACTGAACACGAGCGGCGTCTAGCCAAAGACCCCACTCAAGCCACTGTGTACCGCGCTGAGATCGACAAGCTGATCACAGCGGGACACAAAGAAAATTGACATTCAAGAGGCCGACCAGACGATCGAATCTTGGTACGTGCCCCACCACAAGGTCCACCACAACGGCAAGGATCGCATTGTATTCAACTGCAGCTACCAGATCGGACTACAGAATCTGAATATAGAACTCTTGCCCGGCCCAACACTCGGCCCCTCTCTCCTCGGCGTATTACTACGTTTCCGCCAAGACAAGGTGGCCATCAGCGGCGACATCAAAGGGATGTTCCTGCAGGTGAGACTAGTGGAGGAGGACAAGCCCTTGCTGCGGTTCCTATGGAGAGAGAGGATCAAAGATGAGCAACCATCCATCTACCAATGGGAGGTCCTCCCCTTCGGAACCACATGCAGCCCATGCTGTGCTACGTTCGCACTGCAAAAACATGTGACAGAAGACCCTGAAGTTGACGAGGAGGTCAGACAAAGTGTAGAGAGGAGTTTCTACGTGGACAACTGTCTGCAAAGCGTCTCGACGCCAGAAGAAGCCGAAGCCCTCCTACTCAAGCTCCGCGCCTCACTGATCAAAGGCGGCTTTGATCTCCGGCAGTGGGCCAGCAGTGACCCTCAAGTACTTCGCAGCCTCTCCCCAGAGACAAAGGCAGCAAGCAGCGAGACCTGGATGGCGACCATCCCAGGTGAAGCACAGGAAATGACATTGGGCCTAGTCTGGCGCTTCAAAACAGACTCGCTCCATTACAAATACACACCCCTGACCACGGAGCAGGGAAGGTCGACCCCTCTACCGACCACCAGACGGAGCGTATACAGAACACTCGCAAGGCAATACGACCCGCTGGGGTGTATCCTACCTTACACCACCCGGGCGAAAATGATTGTACGAGAGCTGTGGGACAAGGAACAGGGCTGGGACGACCCCATACCCGACCACCTCGCTTCCACCTGGAGAGAGTGGGAGAGAGAACTCAACTCGCTCCAAAATGTGAACATACGCCGAAGCTACTTCCCACCCACAGTGCGGCTGGAGACGTGCCAGATGGACCTGCACGTCTTCAGCGACGCCTCAGAAGTGGCCTACGGTTCGGTGGCTTACTTGCGGGCCCGAGAGGAGGGAGGAGAAATACACACAGCCTTCATCCTGGCTCGCTCAAGGATAGCCCCCCGCAAGCAACAATCGATCCCGCGTCTAGAGCTCTGCGCAGCTCTGGTAGGCGCGCAACTCGCCACGTTAATCCAACATGAACTCACCATCCCGGTGCAAAGAACAGTCTTGTGGTCAGACTCCATGACCGTACTCACATGGATCCAGTCCGATTCTTGTAGATACAAGGTCTTCGTGGGAGTCAGAATCACAGAGATTCAAGACCTAGTAGGATCAGCGTGCTGGAGGTACGTGGACACGAAACAGAACCCAGCCGATGTCATCACACGGGGGATGTCCCTAGATGACCTCACACGTCACAATATCTACAGTGACGGTCCTGAGTTCCTCAAGCTCCCGGAGGAAGAGTGGCCTACCCCCACCCCTCGGGAGGCTAGTCAAGAGGAGGCAGAGATCAAGAAATCTATGTTCTGTGGGTTGACGCACACCCCAGTCCCCACTGACCCTGACATAGACGACTGCCTCACCTTTGAGAGTGCGCAGCTAAAGACATTCCTGTGGCACCACCCTGAGGTTCCCCCCACTACCGACATTAACGCAGCTAACTACGAAGAGGCAGAACTCCTTCTGCTACAGCGAGCCCAAAGAGACTCGTTCCCCGACGAGCTAGACTGCCTGCAGGGAACAAAGCCAGTCCCGTCAGACAGCAGACTGCTCCACTTGGCCCCCGAGCGCGACACCCATGGCCTCATCAGGGTGGGTGGTCGTCTGAGACGGGCCCCGGACTTAACGGATGACGTCAAGTTTCCTATAGTCCTCAACAGCCGACACAAGGTCACTGAGCTCATCATAAAGAAATACGACGAGGATGTGCACCACGCTGGGGCAGAGAGAGTCTTCGCTGAGATCCGACGTCGCTATTGGATACTGAACGGAAGAGAAGCAGTACGTCGCTTCCAGCGGACTCGACCAGACTGTCGCCAGTGGCGAGCACAGCCCAGTATACCCAGTGTTGTGAAGGATCAGATTAAACCGAATATATATGTTTATTTATATATATATAATAAGTAGTATTTGTATATCGTTTGATATCCCCTGTATATTCCTTGTACAATATGCACTGAATATCCCTTTAGTCTACTAAACAGCCCATAATAGTTTCATTCTACCATTGGACGAGAACCTGGCGCCAGCAGCCATACCCCTAGGTTCAAGTTCAATCGTGCCGCCCAACATGTCGTGGCAAGCCCGGTTCCGCGTAGGAATACGTCTGGCGAAATACGAATGGTACTATTTGTTCATAGCGCATATATATATGGCGCAAGTAAAGTAGAACTTTCTTTTAGTCCAGTTCTTTACCCTCCAACCGAGTAACAGACGCGAAGCCTCACCCACGACGCACGTGTGGTGCAGTAAGGCCTACTTGGCCTCAGAATAGGCATTGAGATATCGTGTGGATTAATAGTCGAATTGTCATAGTTTGGCACTATACCGCCGAGTTGGACGTATTCTATTAAGCTAATAATAGTCTATTTATGTATGGTGCATCGTTCGGTTAGAGTTATAAAGTTATCAGTACCCCCATCGTTCCTGACGTTATCTGGAGTCTTAACCAGGCTGGGCAGACCACTAGTGGTGCTTGCATCCGAGGAGCTCCGGGCCAGGGCGACTGGACCTGTATATTGGATTACTCTACCCGGACGACGGCGAGCCTTCCACGGCTTGGATTATGCTTTGGGTGCTTTGATTATTCCATGGATAACGGCCAACACTGCGGAGTGTTGGAACTACCCCCCGGAGAGGAGCAAGGTGAGACGGCGCTCTACACCAGTGAGGTCGCCTCACGTCTCTCCGTTGTGGACCGGCAGCTACCGTCCACCAGAGGGTCCAGCTGTATTCGTCTGCGGACCGAGGTTCTGTGGGCACCGTGTTCAATACTTTGAATTCTCCCAAGAAATCGTCGGCCAGATGGGATACCGCCAGCGGCTTCTCTAACCCCCCCCTCCTACTGTCTTACAACCAGCGGGACCCCCCCCCCCCCCTTAGTGTATCCAGCTATAATCATTTAAGTACCATCGCTATAGTTTCCCAAGAACCGGGTTGTATACTTACTCCCTGCGTAACCAGAGATTGGACATTCAATGTTGATTTACCTACGAATACTCATTTGCCATACAAGTGCATTTCAAATCATAAGTGTAAACAAGTGAACGTTGTATATACCTTTTGCTATATTAAATATTCGATTTGTACATTTGTGTGGACTTCGTTTCATCAGGTGGGAAAGTGTTCATCATATTTATATCATGTACTGGATGGCCAGAAGTTAAAGTACAAGAGGTAATGGTTTAATATTACCATACTTAACAATACAGTCAGGGAATTGTACCCCTCAGTTACACCCAGGATGGCCGACCTGCCTCACCGCCACACCCGACCCGTGGCGGGGCTGATAGAATTGCCAAGGCTCCCTGACTCCCCCGATGACGACCATGACCCACTGACTTTGTAGATTGCCCTACTCCCCACAACAGACATTGAGCAGTTGACTGGACTATTAATCTGTCTTCCTTTTAACTAATTAGGTGCGGACTAATTAGGAGGCGGCTGTTGTGAAGGGCCAGATTAAACTGAATATATATATGTATCGTTTGATATACTTTGTATATTATTTATGTATATACACAGAATATCCCTTTACCTGCGTACAGACCAGAGTAATATTCGCTCTCCTATTGGACAGCGCCCCCAGGCGCCAACGCGCAAGCCCCCAACGGCAAGTTCAAAGACAACTGCAGGCATGTCAGAACATGCCCAGAGTCAGCGTAGTAATACGAGACAAGGACTGAGGTTGGGACTAGATATTCACTTAAGTATAAATACGGCGCAGGTGTAAACGGCAGTACCTTACCTAAACCTTACCTAAACCTTACCTAAACCTTACCCACCTTCACCACGAGTCAACGTGCAGTGAAGTGAGCAACCTTGCATCTAAATAAGAGCATTGAGAACCGCGTGCGAATAGAATGTTAAAGTGTCAGAGTTTAATGAAGTAACGTTGAGTTCGACTTAATCTAATGTGAAGTCAATAGTCGATCATTTATTGTATATCGTGCGGTCACAGTTCTTCCGTGTGTAGCATTACCCATCGGTTCGTCGTGTCTTTAGCTAGTGCACTTATCCAGGCTGTGTGGCCTAAATACGTCGCCCACACCCGAGGAGTCCTAGGCGAGAACCGTTGGACATGTACACAGGAGAATCGGCGCCGGCGATTGCAGAACCATTCCTGGTTGGATTATATTGATTTGGGACGTGACTACCGGAGAAGAGCACCGTTTATTTCCACTATCGTTTGGGATTTAACCTCGTGAGGATTACCACTCGGGCCTGCCTCGTGGACGGGGCTGGCTAGCTGTCGTCAATGCTGTCGAGCATCTTGGATTACAACTATTGCTTTTGTCTGCTGATCAAGGGAGTACAAGCACCGACTCCTGTACCTGGAGTCTCTTTATTCCTCGTTGACTCAGACGGAGTACCCGAACATTCCTCTACCCTCCAGGCCTTACACCCCGGAGGGAACCCATTGTCTCCAGTTGGTACCGGTGTTGCCCTATATAATTGCTACTATACAACAGGTGGCGTCAACTTAGACCCATCATAGGATTCCTGCTATTCTTAGTGACTTATGCTCTTGACTGACTTTACGTATATTCTTCGCCATACAAGCGCGACCCTAATTCTCATTCTGTAACCTAACGTTGCCTAATAATAATAAATTACCCTCCAATAGTATTTCTGTGTCAATGCCGTGTTCTTGTGGGTGTTCACCATCTATATTTGATGTACTGTCTGGCCAGTAATTAAAGTACATAACTAGCAGTGGTTTAATCTATCACAATCTTTAATACAGTCAGGGTTTTGTAACCCCTCAGTTACAAATATAGTTAAGATTGATTTGTTGATGGTCCGGATTCCTTGATGCAAGTCGAACATTTGCCCAGGCTTCTTGCCAATCAAAATCTTTTTCTAGGTCTGGTATATCCCTCCTCCAAACAGAGTCTAGGTGGAGGGTTTCATACGAAGCCGTTAGTAATTGATGATAAAAATCTGATACAAAACCTCTCGATGTCTCTCTTTCATAGAAAAATGTGTGGTATCTGTGGTGTGCAATTGGTATCCTTAATGGAACACAGTGAGTCTTCAAACATAACAATAATTGTGCGTAAAAAAGATATGTGGAACCGGTGAGATTAAATTTTTTTTCTATTTCATCATAGCTACAAATACCCTGTTTGTTGAAAACATCTCCTAATGTATGTATGCCTTGCTTTTCCCATCTAGGGAATCTTATAGGTTGTTTTCTAATCAGGAGTGCATTGTTATTGAATAAGGGAGTATGATTATGCCATTTATGTGGATTAGAATATTTCTTTTGTGTTTCACGCCATATCCGGACCGCATGTGTAATTATGGGGCCAAATTTCAGTTCGCATTGCTTAATTGATATTTTGGTGTATACTATGTCCTGCAGTCTCTGTGGTGCTACTATATTTACTTCTAAATTTCTCCAGGATACTGATGCTTGGGGTTCAAACCAGGTTGTCAGTGGTCTTAAAGTGTACGCCTTAAAATAGTGGAACAAATTTGGGATTGCCATCCCTCCGTCGGCTTTGTTTCTCTGTGCGGTGGATCTTTTTATACGTGGTGGTTTGTTATTCCAAATAAATTTATATGCGGAAGAGTGTAATTTTTTCCAGTAACCATCTGGAGGGGGTAACGGAAGCATTGAGCTGATGAAGTTGATTCTAGGTAAGACATCCATCTTAACTATTGAAACCCGTGCCTGTACTGAGTTTTTAAGTTTTGACCACCTGTCAAGGTTGTATTTGATTTTATTTTGGATTTCTATGTAATTGTGTTTCACCGTTTGGCTTATGGTAGGGAATACTTCAACTTCCAAGCATCTAAAGTGTTTAACCATTGGTATTTCTTCTGGAAGATTTGTATTCTTTGCAGGGGCGTTCAGTGGAAGGAAAGCCGACTTTGGCCAGTTTATTTTAAATCCCGATAGGTCGCCAAAGTCTTTAATCAACTTGAGAAGATGAGGCATTGCGGTGTTAGGGTTTTGCATGAACAGTATTACGTCGTCCGCATATAGACTAATTTTGTGTTGTGTGCCCTTGATTACGATTGGTTCTATGAGTTGGGATTGTCTTATATATTGTGCTAAAGGTTCTAGTGATAAATCGAATAGTCCGGGACTAAGAGGGCAACCTTGTCTAGAAGAGCGTGATACCGGAAATATTCCGGAGGTGATTATACCTGTTGTAATCATGGCCGATGGGTCTTTGTATAATACTTTAATCATATCAATGATAGGGATGGGTACCGAATTCTGTACTTTTGAGGTACCGAACCGAAACACGTCGGTACTACCGAGTATCAAATCAAGTGAGAAACCAATTTTTTTTCTTTATTTTTTTTAACTTTTTTCTTTTCATGTCAACGTTCACACGCACAATATATGCTTACCTAGGATTTGACTTGATTCAACAACAAAGCAGTCGGAGCAATGACGAGCCGAAAACTGTCAAAATTGTAGTTATTTGAAGTTTGGATTTTTTTTTTACGACTGAGGTAGGTAAATTACATTTCTTGAGACTAAAGTACCGAAAAAAAGGTACCGTTGGGTACCGGTATCGATTCACAGGTACCGGTATCGGTTCAAATGTGAAAGGTACCCATCCCTAATCAATGAATCGTTTTCCTAACCCCATCCTTTCTAATACTGCCCATAGATACGACCATTCCAGCCTATCAAAAGCTTTCATTGCATCCAGGGACAGCATCGCCTTGGGTGTGGTGTCGTCCTTGCTGGCATCTAGTACGTATAGTAATTGTCTTATGTTGTCAGTGATCAAACGGTTTCTTATGAAGCCAGTTTGATCCGGATGAACTAAAGACGTCATATGCTTTTGAAGTCTGATGGCTAATACCTTCGAGAACAGTTTGATATCGGTTCCGAGGAGGCTTACGGGTCTATAACTACCGCATTCGGTGGGGTCTTTGTCTTTTTTAAGGAGGACTGTTATGAGTGCAATATTGTCGTTCTTATGAAAGTTCCCCTCCTTGACTGAGTATAAAATCATATTAAGTAATAGGGGTCCAATTATGTCCCAACATGAGAGGTACATTTCTGGTGGGATACCGTCTCTTCCAGGACCCCTACCACTTTGCATTTCGGATATGGCCTTCCTGAGTTCCTCTAGTGTGATTGGTGTTTCTAACTGTTTAGCATCATCCTCTGAAAGTTTGGGGAGGTTAATTTGATTAAGATATGTGTCCATTTTGTTTTGATCGAAGGTCGTTTCTGATTTATACAAGTTGGAGTAGAATTCTTTGAATGTCGTGTTTATTTCTTTGGTGTCTGTTACAAGTCCTTGTTGTGCTTTAATGGAGGTTATATCTGCAAATTTTGCGTAAATAGTAAATAGTAGGTGACTTGGTTTGGAACCTTGAGAGTAATGCTGTTGTCTTGTGCTACGTATTTGTACTTCAGATTGTTGTCTGTAAATGGCGTTAATCTCTATTTTTAGTAAATTAACTTGAGATTCCAGTCGAGCCGAGTCGTTATATTGTAAAGAAGTAAATAATGTAGAGTAGAGCGTTTCTAATTCCGCCAGTTTTGAGCATCGATTCTTGCGTATTTTGGATGAAAAGCTATCCGTGAAATCCTTGATCATTCCCTTTACCGACATCCATAATATTCTAGGGTCCGGCACAGAGTTCACATTCTCTGGTAGGAATACTGAAAGAGCTTCTTTGAGTTGTGTAATGAATTCCTTGTTATTCAGCAGTGTTGTGTTAAACCGCCATCTTGGGGCTCGGGATGATAGTACACCAAATGATCCTTTTAGGAGTAAATAACAATGATCTGATTATAATGCATTGGGTTAGGGGTGGACGGTATGGTCTAAAATTTATATCACGGTATAATTTGAAGCATAGACGGTAACGGTATATATCACGGTATCATCGTTTTTGATAAAAAAAATTTTTTACTTTATATAATTTTAATTTTTAATTTTTTATAAAATATATATATTATATAATTAGACTTGTACTTGTATTATCTGCGAGACATCGCCACCACGCAACAAGCTCCACTGTCTGTGTGTACTCTAGTAGCCTCCAGCTACAGCCAGGATTCTCCGGAGCTACACCTGGACCTATACTTGAGTAGCCTCGAGCAGAGCTACGGCCAGGATTCTCCGGCGCTGCACCTGGACCCTATTGTATTGGTATAACGTTAGCAAGCCCTCAGCTCGAATACGCATCGAATCAGTGTTATAAGACATTGATATCAGGAGCCATCTGTAGCTACTGCAAGCCGGATATATAACGTTAATACAACGCCTCAGTGAATTATTTAGTTCAATGGGACATTTCGTTTTGAACGGTGAACTAACTTGCGTTAACGTGAGCTAACAGGTAGCACACACGTCTCTACTAGACTTTGTGGAGCGTTTGTTGATGTCAGGAGCTATCGGTAGCTGGCCGACTAGATACCGTTCGGTTAGACAATGCCTCATCATGTATTAAACTAAAAGTGAATAGTTGACTGGGTCATTTTGTAACGGTAGCTAAGCTAACGTTAGCTCAGGGAAACGCCGCCGTCCTCCCGTGTGTGTCCCGTCCCACTAGACTACTAGACCCGTGTTTACATGCGTGCGGTAGGGGCTGGCACGCCCACTGCGCAAAGCCTCCTAAATAACTTTTTCCAGTTCGCACATATCTATTATCTATGACTAATTCTATCTATTTTTAGGGGCAAATGCGAGTGAAATAGTCGCGCTGTGGTTACATGACGTCATTGCTATTTTAGAGCTGCACTACCGGTTACACGGTATAGTCAAAATCCATACCGTAGAGCAAATTCATACCGTTTATACCGTATACCGTTTATACCGTCCACCTCCACTTCATAGTTATCAAATAGTCTCTGTGTTGCAAAAACATAATCTATTCTGGAGAGTGTTTTATGTCTTGCTGATCGACAAGAGTACTTCCGGGTCGTGGGGTTGAGTGATCGCCATAGATCATTTACACCTGTATTCTTTGCCCAATCCTTTAACGCATTAGATGACTTTTTTTGTTCGTTGGAAAAGTTGGGATAAGATTTATCCAACCCACGGTCCCAAATGGCATTAAAATCGGCACCAATTATAAATGAGTATTCTGGAAGGTTTAACATTTCCCTAGTGAGTGCAGTGTAGAAATTATTTTCGTATAGATTTGGGGCATATACCGCTACCAACGCTATTTTCCTATTCTTGTGTATAATCTTAGCTATGGTTATCCGACCATCTGCATCAGACCATACTCCCTTCAATTCAATATTCAATTTCCGTTTCACGACTATAGCAACTCCACGGGTTCTCATTCCAAAGGAAGAGTGACTAATGTTATGGTATGTGTTGTCCGCTAACGTAGCTTTGTCTCCCACTAAAATGTGCGTTTCGCTTAAGAGAGCCACATCAACCTGTTTGTTTTTCATCAATGTGAGCACGCTTTTGCGTTTATGTTGATTATTTATTCCCCCAGTGTTCCAGATCATTATATTCAAACTAGCCATAATCTATACATATTGATTTGTATTTGTTGGTAATATTTCTGGAGTGCGAATTCACAATGGATTTATATCCCACTGTTGAGGTCCTGTTGAGAGCCGAGCATAAAAACATACATACAAAAAAAAACCTGAACCCCCCTCCCTTACAGAGTCGTACAAGGTACCTATTTGATACCTCCTTCGCGTACAACCTCTTCCTTTCCTGCACCTCCGGTCTGCCCAGAATGAGCAATTTATCCTAATCTTTCCTATGTATACCATAGGATCTATGCTTTAATTCTAATTTAATAGAATGTCACCTGTGACCAAGCCTCTCTCCCCTTAATGTAATTATAACAGAATGAAAATTATACCTCGATTTGTACACTCATTTAAACTCCTTTTTTTTCTTTTTTTTTTAACCTTCTATTCACATTTATTGGTTAGAACATTTCAGAATAATGAAATAAAGAATAAGAAATAGTGATGTTTAGAATTAGATATCGAAAACTCATCTAATCCGGGAATATCTACTTACATTTTTTAAATACCTTTGTATGTTTACACATCTAAACAACAAGGAGATTTTAAATACTTGTATGCAGATCGTCCACCGTCATGCGTGATCATTAATCTGTTATGGTGGTCGTTGTTCTTCACGTCTATTTCATGACCAAGACTCATATCATTGTTATTTCACGGGGCCATCATTGAAAAAGGTATTGTATTCCATAGTGCTGTCAGCCGCTCGTTACTTGCAGTTTGATGCTTTAATGTTCCAGAACATTCCTCGTGCCCTAAAACAATAACCATCCAGTGTATTCCAGAATATTCCGTTATGACTCATAGCCTTCAAGTAAGAAAAATATAGTATAAAAATCTAGAATGTTCCAAAATGGTCGGTATCAAATCAAGATCTGCATATTACCGTGAATCTATATTTATATGGTGTTTAGCGTTTTATATCAAATTACTTATTTCTCAATGTTGTCAAAAGTTTGTATGTTGCCGTTTTTTGATGTCCATGCAATTGTAGAGTTATCCGTGAAAGATGAATCTTGTCATCCACTTTTTACATTCTTCATGTATTCTTCTGCCACCTTAAGCGAACGTAGCATGCATCTCTTTCCTTCTCCCTCAACTATGGAAAGATTCGCAGGGTACCGTAGGATGGGTTGGAGACCTTTCTGATTTGGCTGGTTTACTACAACCTTGTAGTGGGCCCGCAGAGTTATGGCTTCCTTGCACATATTTTCATAAAACCACACTCTTTTCCCTTTGTACATCAGGTTTCCCCATCTCTTGCGTGATTCCCTGATAATCGTGTCTCTTGTTGCAGTTTCCCGTAGACTAGCAATTATCACTCTTTCCTTGTTGTTTTTATTGTAGTTTTCAGATCCAATTCTGTAGCGTTTGTCCACTATCGGTTCTGTAGATAGGATTTCAGAACCTAGGATTTCGAATAGTACTGCAGCAAACTTGTCATCTGTGCAGTCGACTGATTCATCCAGACCCACTATACGGAGATTGAATCTGCGGGCGTGCCGTTCTATTTCTAGCAGATGGATCAAGTTTTCCTCCTTGTTGTCTTGGATCAACTGCCGGAGCTGTTTGTTTTCCAGTTGCATTTCCTTCGATACTTCGGCGATATCTTCCTTATTCTTCTCCTCTTGCTTCCGTGAGTATTCGATCCCAGTATTTGCAACCGCCGTTATGCGATCGGATTGTGCTACAAACTGTGTGTTGATATATTCAAATTTAGCCTCTATGGCTATCTTAAATGCGGTAGCATTAGCCTCGACTCTAGCCACAGCTTTAGCCATATCAGTAACCTTGTCGGTTAGGATTTTCATCTGTCATCCGCGTTTTGAAGTCGGGTGGAATACTCTCCATGACTGTCTCTGCTGAGGTCGTTTGAATGTTAGAATCCATGCTATTGTTGGGTTTTTTATTCTCAATAGCATCCGCTCTTCCCTTCCCTGAACGTGTCACCGCGCCGTCTGCTGTTGGAGAATCTGCTTCACGTCTTTTTGAGCTATCTTTCTTTGGTCGCATGCTGCGTTTCACTGTTGATATAGTTAGTTGAAGGTCTTAGTTAATATATAAGTCGAGGTTTAAACACATTAGTGTTGTATAAAGTAGGTATTTAAGCGAAATTAACAAAAAATGGAGCGGAGCTTGTGACAGATGCGTCCGTCACATACTGTCGTCAAACGCCGAAATCATATAGATTATTAAGTTTAGAAAGCAATCCAAATGCACTATAGTATTTGTCTAGAGTCCCGTAACAAGATGTGACTGCCGGAGGGATTTCCTCGACGCACCGATCGGCACTTCCGGTTTTGCAGAGAGTGTAACTCGCCCAACCATCCACCAGGCGGCTGTATTGAGGCGTTGCAATCTCATACAGGGTCCCGCTGGAGTCCGGAGGTTGGCTGGATGAATTATGAATGCCATGGCGAAAGAAAATTAAATATTGATCCCAAAAATGGCGTAAGTCTGTAACATGCGTTACTTTATGAAGAAGATGTCAATGTGTTGATAAGTGAAGTGTGGGCCCAATATGTTAGGATGTGCCAATGTCAGCATATTTGGGTCACTTGACCTTTAAGATTCCAGGTATGGGTGTGGTTAGGGGCGGTCCCAACTAGGGCTGACCTTCGAAGCTTTTTTTGGCAATCGAAGCTTCGGGGCCGAGCTTCGATTTTAATTCGAAGCTTCGATTTTTTTTTTTTTTTTTTTTTTTGGTATTTTTTTTTTATATTTTTTTTAATTTTATCTTATGTTGTGGGACTTGTACAGCACTTTCGTAAACGTTGTTGTTTTTAAATGTGCTCTATAAATAAAGTGGGTTGGATTAATTAATTAAGTAGCCCCTTTCGTGACTGACGCATCCAACAAGGTTTCACTCGGCTGTGTGATTTAATTCAAGGTGGATCGCTGTTGTCGTTTGAACAACTTCAGATTTCATGGGAACTACCAATCCCCCAAATCAAGAATGTTTAAGATGATATTTGAAATATGGCCTGTGTAGACTAAACTATGCACAGAATTATGTCAGTCTACAAGGTCCGGATTCTACATGGTCCGGCAATGTAGACCTTGTAGACTCCACTACAGACCAATTATCAGTGAATGTTCATGCATTTTTAAGAAGGGCAACTTCCACAAAAAAACAAAGAACTCACCAAAACATCTCAGTAGCACCTTATCTAAATGTTATTTCATATATGGAGATTCATATTTATTTATGTATTGCATGCATTTCTACATTTTATTTCCTATTTTGTTTATTCATCCCAGTATCTTTCTTTCTTATGTGTGGAATTCTACAAGGCGCGCACACACACACACACACACACACACACACACACACACACACACACACACACACACACACTTACATTTAGTCATTTAGCTGACGCTTTTATCCAAAGCGACTTACAAGTTCTGTACGACAAGACAGCAAGAAGGGTACAACTCTATCAGCTGAGTAACAATGTTCATCAAAGTGTTGCGTGTTACAGTGTAGGTTAGTTTATTAGGACAAGTGCATGACAGTAAGGTTAGTCACGGTTAGATTTTTTATTTATTTTTTTATCATTTCAGATAATGGTTGAAGAAGTGAGTCTTTAGTCGACGGCGAAAGATTGGATGGGATTCGGCTGTCCTAACTGGGATGGGTAGTTCACACACACACACACACACACACACACACACACACACACACACACACACACACACACACACACACACACACACACACACACACATCGAAGTAAAAAAAAAAATATTAAAAAAAAAATATTTAACTTTTTTTTTTATTTTTTTTTAAACTTCAATTTTTTTTTGTATTTTTTTTTGTATTATTTTTTAAACAAACATATAAACAAACATGACAACACACGATAAGATATACAAGCATTAATTGTCAGGGCACATCCAATGAGATCACATTTTAGTTAGTTGTCTTATATAAGATATACCCCTAATACCTGTTATCTAAAAAACCCTACACACATATGCTCAGCTCGAACCCCCCCCCTCCCGGACCCCACCTTGAGAAGTACCTCCACTATCCCTCGCACCTAACCAGACACTACCATTATAAGCTAGCTTTTATTCTCTCCACCACTTCTAACCACATTGACATTTTGGATTCATTGAGACCCAGAATTCTTGCTGTAGATATTTCATGGTAAATTACATCGAGATATGTAAGAAACCAAACTTTACGGCAAATTTTTTCCGGTTGAAACCAGCGTGATGCGATCAGCTTTTTGGCTACTGTGATACCCGATAAAACCAATCTCTTTAGCTGTGGATTCACTGCAAACTCAAAAACATCATTCAATAGTAATACCGAGGGGTGTACAGGTATATTCCAAGATACGAGTTTTGATATTTGTTGGGTCACATCTTTCCAGAATGCCTTAACTGGTGAGCAGTCCCAATACATGTGCATAAATGTCCCTTCGTCCCCATTTGCACATTGGGTGCATTTGGAATCTTGTTTAAGCCCCATTCGGCACAGTCTTATAGGAGTCAAGTATGTCCTGTGAATATAGTTAAGATTGATTTGTTGATGATCCGGGTTCCTTGATGTAAGTCGGACATTTGCCCAGGCTCCTTGCCAATCAAAGTCATTTTCCAGGTCTGGTATATCCCTCCTCCAGACAGAGTCAAGTTGGAGGGTTTCATACGAGGACGTTAGTAATTGATGATAAAATTCTGAAACAAAACCTCTCGATGTCTCTCTTGCGTAGAAGAATTTGTGGTATCTGTGGTGTTCAATTGGTCTGTCTAATGGAACACCGTGAGATTTCAAACAAAGCTCTAACTGTTTGTGAAAAAGCCATGTGGACTTGGTGAGATAAAAATGTTTGCGTATTTCTTTATCACTACAAAAACCCTGTTTGTTAAAAACATCCCCTAATGAGTGTATGCCTTGCTCTTCCCATATAGGGAATCTTATAGGTCGTTTTCCAATTAAGAGTGCATTGTTATTGAATAAAGGAGTATGATTGTGCCATTTTTGTGGGTTAGGATTTTTTTTTGTGATTCACGCCATATCCGGATCGCATGAGTAATTATGGGGCCAAATTTTCATTCACAGTGCTTGATTGGTAGTTTAGTGTATGCTATGTCCTTCAGTCTATGTGGGGCTACTATGTTTTCTTCTATTTTTCTCCAGGATGCTAATGCTTGGGAGTCAAACCATGTTGTCAATGGACTTAATGTGTACGCCTTAAAATATAGGAAAAAATCTGGAAATGCCATGCCACCATCTGCTTTATTTCTCTGTGCGGTGGATCTTTTTATACGTGGTGGTTTGTTATTCCAAATAAATTTGTATGTGGAGGAGTGTAATCTTTTCCAGTAACCCTCTGGAGGGGGTAACGGTAGCATTGAACTGAAGAAGTTGATTTTAGGTAGTACATCCATCTTAACTATTGATATCCGTGCTTGTACTGTGTTTTTAAGTTTTGCCCATCTATCAAGGTCGTCTTTGATTTTGTTTTGGATTTTTGTGTAGTTGTGCTTCACCGTTTGTCTTATGGTAGGGAATATTTCCACTCCCAAGCATCTGAAATGTTTTACCATCGGTATCTGTCCTGGGAGGGTTGTGTCTTTTTTTGCAGGGGTGTTAAGTGGAAGGAAAGCCGACTTCGGCCAATTTATCTTAAATCCCGATAAATCACCAAAGTCCTCAATCAACTTGAGCAGATGAGGCAATGTGGTGTTGGGGTTTTGCATGAACAATATTACATCGTCCGCATATAAACACATTTTTTGTTGTGTGCCCTTGATTACGATTGGTTTTATGGATTGTGATTGTCTTATATATTGTGCTAAAGGCTCTAATGATAGATTGAACAGTCCGGGACTAAGAGGACAACCCTGTCTGGCAGAGCGTGATACCGGAAATATTTGGGAGATGATTGTGCCTGTTGTAATCATGGCCGATGGGTCTTTGTATAATACTTTAATCATATCGATGAATCCTTTTCCTATCCCCATCCTTTCTAGCACTGCCCACAGATACGACCATTCCAGCCTGTCAAAGGCCTTCATAGCATCCAGGGACAGCATCGCCTTAGGTATGGTGTCCTCCTTGTCGGCATCAAGTATGTGCAGTATTCGTCTTATGTTCTCAGTGATCAGGCGGCCTCCTATGAAGCCAGTTTGGTCCGGGTGAACTAAAGACGTCATATGCTTTTGTAATCTGATGGCTAATACCTTAGAGTACAGTTTGATATCTGTTCCGAGGAGGCTTAAAGGTCTATAACTACCGCACTCGTTGGGGTCTTTGTCTTTTTTAAGGAGGACTGTTATGAGTGCAATATTGTCATTCTTATGGAAGTTCCCCTCCTTGACTGAGTATAAGATCATATTTAGTAATAAGGGGCCAATTATGTCCCAACAAGAAAGGTACATTTCTGATGGGAAACCGTCTCTTCCAGGAGCCTTACCACTTTTCATTGCGGCTATGGCCTTCTTGAGTTCCTGTGTGATCGGTGTTTCTAACTGTTTAGCGTCATCCTCTGAAAGTTTAGGGAGAATAATTTGATTAAGAAATGTGTCCATTTTGTTTTGATCGAAGGTCATTTCTGATTTATATAAGTCGGAGTAGAATACTTTGAATGTATCGTTTATTTTTACAGGATCTGTTACAAGTACTTGTTGTGCTCTAATGGTAGTTATATCTGCAAATGTTGCATTAATTCTTAATCGCATGGCTAATAGGTGGCTGGGTTTGGAACCATGGGAGTACTGCTGTTGTCTTGTGCTGCGTATTTGTATTTCCGATTGTTGTCTGTATATGGCATTGATCTCTATTTTTAGTACGTTGATTTTCTAGTCGAGTTGAGTTGTTGTATTTCAGAGAATTAAATAACGTTGAGTAAAGCGTTTCCAGCTCAGCCAGTTTTGTGCATTGATTCTTGCGCATTTTGGAGGAAAAGCTATCCGTGAAGTCTTTGATCATTCCCTTTACCGACATCCATATTATTCTGGGGTCTTGCACCGAGTTTGCATTCTCCCGTTGGAATACTATAAGAGCTTCTTTGAGTTGTGTAATGAATTCCTTGTTATTAAGCAGCAACGAGTTAAATCGCCATCTTGGGGCTCGGGAGGATAGTATACCAAATGTACTTTTTTTTTTTTTAACTTATATTTTTATTTGCATTTTTGATTTACAAACATCTCAGACAATACAATTAAACAGACAGAAACAATAAAGAAAAAATTATAACATCCAAAAGCATAGTGATGCACCTATGTGAAAATGGTGGCCGATACCGATAACCGACATTAATATTGCTGTTCTGGCCGGCACCGACATCCACCGATGTCGACATCTCTGCACAGAAAACACTTTATGATAATCAAACAAAGAGCTACTTTCCAAAACGCATACTTTTTTTTTACTTTTGTAACTTATTTTCAGAAATTACTGATATTTTGAAACAATTTAAGGCCAAAACATGTAAAAAGAAAAAATAATATTACATTTTAATTAAAAAAAAAGAAAAAATTATATCGGCCCGTATCGGCCCTATCTTGATATTTCAACGGTCAATTCTATCTTTACCTTGTTTATTTACATTTCAATTTATTTTATAGTTCCCTTGTTCCCTTTTCATTATTTTTTTTAAACAATATGTTTATAGGTTTTTTCTTTTTTTTTTTTCAGTTTTAACAGCATCAGTTCAACAACCATACAAAAGGAAATGCTGCCAACTGCCCCCCCCCCTCCCCGAGTTACAGAAAAATAGATGCATATTAACCCCCCCCCCTGAAAAAAAAAAATAAAAAATCGGCCAGACCCCCCCTCCCTCCCCCCAGACTAGGACCTCGACAAATTCAGTTTTTTCTTTTTTTTTTACACATTTTGAGAGTTTTGTAAACCCAGTTATACCCGTCTAACAGGTGCCCATACTTCTACACCAAACAAATAAATGTCTACCATTACATCTTTTCTCTTCAAAGAGCAACTAATAACATTTACAGTATCATTCATTGCAATATATACCCTTCAGAAAGACAAAAGGGAGCTTCAATAATAGCCTATATCATCAACCTACTATGTAATCTGTTCTAAGTATTGCCTAAACCCAGCCCAGCATTTATCAAAGAGACGTGGTTTTTTCTTAAGATTGAACATTATTTTCTCTGATGCCATGTACGAAGAGATTTCACTAAGCCACATAGACATGGGGGGGGATTCAGCACTTTTCCACAGCATGGCAATACACTTGTTCCCTGCAATCATGGCCAATTTAATGATCCGCACCTTGCCTCTCTTATCTGGAGAAATGTCAGACATGTCTCCTAATAATGCTAATTTAGGTGTACATGGGATCTCAAGGCCTGTGACCTCTTCGAGAGTCTCCCAAATTGAGCCCCAGTAAGGTCTCAGTTTGTTACATTCCCAGAACATGTGGAGCAGGCTACCTGTTTCCGTTGAGCACCTAGGGCAAAGGTCAGAGATAGCCTCATTCATCCTGTGAAGTCTTTCCGGCGTAAAATAGGTTCTATGGAGAATGTTAAATTGCATAAGTTTATGTCGAGTGTTATATGAAAAAGATAGTGCAGACTCACATAGTGATTCCCATTCATCTTCATCAAAGGTACAGTCCAGGTCCCGCTCCCATTTGTTCTTGGCATTTAGGGGTATAATTTCTGTACTGGTCAGGATTCTATCATATGTTAATGATAGGATGCCTCTAGTGTGAATAACTCCTTTTAGAATATCATCTATGAGGAGGGGTTTTGGAAGAGTGGCGTTTCCTCCCTGACCTGTACCTATGAAGTGTCTGACCTGTAGGTATTTAAAGAAATTAGTAGTTGGAAGGTGGAAGGCGGCACGTAACTGTTCAAAGGACATAAGTATGTTATTATCAAATAGGTCCCCAAAAGTTTTAATTCCTTGAGTGTACCACTTCTTGGTGATGCCATCTCTAAGTGATTCTGGCAAAGCTGGATTGTTGTGGAAGGGAGTCTTCCTGTGAAATGCAATAAAGCTACCAAGATGTGTCTGAATCTCAAACCATGTTCTTGCTGTGTGTTTAATAAATGGGTTATCTGAACAATTCTTCAGGGTGTGGTACTTCCTGATAAAAGGAATTCCGGCCAGCGGTACGTCCATCATATGGCATTGTTCTATTTGTCTCCAGGCAGGGGAATTAGTCGACTCATTCTGCCAAATCCACAGAGCCCTTGTCTGTGCAGCCCAGTAATAGCGTTGGAAGTCCGGGAGTTTCAGTCCACCACACTGGGGGGAATTATATAGGGTTTTAATTTTAATTCTAGGGACCTTCCTTCTCCATATGAATGCAGATATTATCCTTTGTAATTTCTTGAAGAAGTTCTTATGTATAGATATAGGGAGGGTTTGAAAAAGATAGAGAAATTTAGGTAGGATGTTCATCTTAATGCAGTTCACACGTCCGATTAGCGAGAGAGGCAGCTGCATCCATCTATCTAGGTCCTTCTCCACCTTTTTAAGTAGTGGGTCATGATTTAGTAAGAAAATTGTATCTATTTGGTTCGGGATTTTTAGACCCAAATATGTTACAAATTGTGAGTTCCACTGGAAGGGGAAATTGGACCTTGGCATTTTTTCGGCTAGTGAGTTAAGTGGCATGGCCACGCTTTTTTGTGCATTAATCTTGTAGCCTGAGATTACATTATACTTTGACAGTGTTTCCATAAGGGCAGGCATGGATGAGTCGAGATTGGTTAGAAACAGGACTATGTCGTCCGCGTATAAAGAGATGACATGGCTCTCAGGACCCACCTTGATCCCACTAATAGCTTTATGTGACCTTATTGCTATAGCCAGGGGTTCGATTACCAGCGCAAAAAGTGTCGGGGAAAGAGGGCAACCCTGCCTAGTACCGCGCCTTAGAGGGAAAGAAGGTGAAATCTCTGAGTTGGTCTGTATCCTGGCTGTAGGGTTAAGGTACAGCATATGGATCATTCTTAGCATATTTGGGCCAAAGTTCATTTTTTGTAGAACAGCGAAGAGAAAGTGCCACTCTACTCGGTCAAATGCCTTCTCCGCGTCCAACGAGATCGCTATGACTGGGTCTTCTATGGATTTGGCACAATGCGTCAAGTTAAGAAATCTTCTCACGTTGTCTATTAATGAGCGATTTTGTATGAAACCGGTCTGGTCCGTATTAATAAGTGAGGAGGTTACTCTCTCAAGTCGAGTGGCTATGATTTTAGTAAATATTTTATATTCGTTGGAAAGGATCGAAATTGGTCTGTACGACCCGCATAAGGTAGGGTCCTTCCCTGGTTTTGGCAGGACTATAATAAGAGCTTGCTCAAGGGTATCAGGTAGTTGGTCATTCTCAATAGAGTAGTTGAACATTTCTAGGAGAGGGTCTATCAATTTGCTAATAAATGCCTTGTAGAAGTCTATGGAGAAGCCGTCCGGCCCTGGAGCTTTCCCTGGCGTCAGTTTTGATAAGGCATCTAGTATTTCTTGCTTAGTTATCGCCTCGTCAAGGACCCCCCTTGTGCCTTTTGTTATCGTAGGTATGTCTAGGTTGTCCAAGAACTCACACATCTCCTGTCTCTTCTCCCCCTGCGAGGAGTAAAGAGACTTGTAGAAGTCTGAGAAGGCCCGATTTATGAGCAGTGGGTTCCGGGTCAACTCCCCTTTGTCGCTTACCCTAATGGCCGGAATACACCTAGCGGCGTCCTCCCTTCTAATTTGCCACGCTAGTAGTTTCCCTGCCTTGTCACCCTGCTCATAGTAGCGATGTTTCAACCTTGACATAGCGGTTTCTACCTCTCGCGAGGTGATAGTGTTATATTCTGCCTTTTTTGCCGTTATCTGAACCAATAAGGTCTGTGATTGTAATAGGGAGTGTTGATTTTCAAGCGCTTTTATATCAGACTCTAGTGAGCGTAATTTGGTTTGATATTGTTTCTTTTTCCAGGAAGAGTAGCTAATAATGTAGCCTCTTATGTAAGCTTTAAGGGTCTCCCAGACTATAGCTGGTGAGGCCGAGCCCCTATTACTCAATAAATACCAGTCCAACTGTTTGTTAATTAATTTGACAAAATCCTCATCGTTATTTAGAAAATTAGGAAACCTCCAGCGTTTGGAGTTTGTGTGAGAGTCGCTTAAGGCTATTTTAGTCAAAAGGGGGGCGTGGTCTGAGTGTGTCATGGCTAAGTATTCGCAGGACGAAACAAGATGGAGTTTTGCTGTATGTATAAAGAACGTATCAATCCTAGAGTAGCTGTTGTGCATGTGTGAGTAGAAGCTGTATTCCCTTTGAGATGCATGCCCCTCCCGCCATGTATCCAACAAATTAAGATCCATAAGTTCTTTTTTAAGAGCCTTGGCCGCTGAGGTCAAAGGTTTAGGGGTAGGGGAGGATCTGTCCATAGCAGGGTCTAATACCAGGTTAAAGTCACCTCCAATTATAAGTTCTGAAGGGGCGCATGTCACTTTAAGAAAAAGGTTCACATAGAAGTTAGGGTCATCGTGGTTCGGACCATATACATTCAGCATAGTGACCAGTTGGTCTCCCATATATCCCCTGACTAAAATATATCTTCCCCCTTTATCCTTTTCAACTAGGTTCGGTTGGAAGGGGATCCCTCTTCTTACCAGAATAGCCACCCCCCTTGCTGACGATGTGAATGAGGAGAAAAATATTTGCCCTTGCCATTGTTTCCCCAGTTTACTGTGCTCTGCGTCATCCAAGTGAGACTCTTGCAGGAAGGCCACGTCTATTTGATGTCTTCTGATGAAGCTAAGCACTTTACAGCGTTTAACTTGCCGGTTAAGACCATTAATATTCCAACTCAGAAACGAGTATGTCATTCACCCATGTGGTTGGTATAGCTGTTTAGTAGGACACTGGGATACCTGAAAACATGGTATACAATACCTAGATGTGTAAACATTATAAACCAATTCACAAAAACAGTCCTGTCTGAACCCCTCCCTTTTCCCCTTAATGCCCCCCCCCCCCCCCTTCCCATAAAAAAAAATAAATCCCCCTGGCCTATCAATCCTCCCGTAATCTTGCGTAGTACCATACCCCATCCTACCAAGCGGAGCCGGGCTCCCTACCAGGTTTAGGTTAAGTAATTAAAGGTGTGGGTACGAACATCTCCTTTAAGCCTTTCGAAACATGTATATATATATACACACCCTTCTTTTTTTTTAATTTTTTTTTTTTTCAGGGGTAATATCAACGCTTAAAATGCATAAATGTAATGTGCACACATGTATGAATAAACATGTACACCTACATATACCCATTAGCACATAACCGTCTTGAAATTAAACTTAGTAATATGAACTCACAACAAAAGGTCCCGTGAGGCTTAACAACATCTCACGTCCAGTGTCGCCAATAACGACATGTATTACCCGGCGGTTAACATTTCAAAAAGTAATTAGAGTATGAGGCTTATTGCCTGGTATGTGTCTTTATTTACCGCTCCTTTATGGTCGAGTGACGACCGCTGGATCACTTCAGCATAGCCGGGTGGTGCTTACTCAGATACGTCTCTGCCGACCCCGGAGAAGTAAAAGTACGTCTGCCCTCCGGTAGCTCCACGCTCAAGTTAGTGGGATGGAGCAGCTTGAAGGATACGTTGTTCTCGTGTAGCTTCTTCTTCAACGGCATGAAGGCTTTTCTCTTCTTGTAGAGGGCCGTGGACATATCCTTGAAGATCTTGATAGTAGAATTACCGTATGCCAGTGATTTCTTTTTCCACGCCGCGTCCAGGATTCTCGTCACATCGGTGAAACGGAGTAGCTGGATCACTATGGCTCGGGGGAGGCTGCCTTCTTCGGGACGGCGTTGGAGCGTACGGTGAGCCCGCTCTATCTCAATGGTTTGCCCGGTGTCCAGCTCCAGTATTTTGGGGAGCCATTCCTGTAGGAAATCGATAGAGCTTTTCCCCTCCACACCTTCTGGGAATCCCACCAGTCGCAGATTCTTTCTTCTCCCTCTGTTTTCCAATTCGTCCAGCTTTTCCCTCAGACCGCAGATCTCCTCCTCTGTGTCTTTCCTATGATCGCTGAGGTCTTGTTGTAGGTAGTCGAGGCTATCACCGAAGCTAGCTTGCACTCCCTCCATTTCCTTAACACGTTGCCCCAGTGCCTGGTTGTCACTGATAAGTCTTTCCACCGAGATGCTTAGAGAGTTCATCTTAAGTTCCATCATGGCTTGAATTCTGTCGAATACTTTCTCCAGTTCCCCAGTAAACCATATCGGCGGTGTTTCATCGTTAGCTTCGACGTTAGCTGCATTAGCTTCCCCGTTAGCCGGTGCGTTAGCTCCTTGCGGTCTCACTAGTACTATTGCTAACGTGGGCGATGTCACCGTCTTCCTGCTCGGTTCGGTCCTTTTGGGTGGCATTTCTTTGTTGGTTATGTGCTTAATAAGCGTGGGTTGACATAAACTGAAGTTAGGCGGAGTATGTTCGATACATCAGGTTTTTGTGTAGGAGCCCGTTCCACTATGTCCTTCCTCTACGCCGCCATCTTAATCCTCCTCACGCAACCCCAAATGTACCTTTAAGGAGTAAATAACAGTGATCTGATAGTGCGTTGGGTATCATTTCCACTTCATAATTATCAAATAGTCTCTGTGATGCAAAGACATAATCTATTCTGGATAGTGTATTATGTCTCGCAGATCGACAAGAGTACTTTCGGGTCGTGGGATTAAGTAACCGCCATAAGTCAATTACACCTGTAATCTTCGACCAATCCTTTAATGCCTTCGATGAATTCTTTTGTTCGCTGGAAAAGGCGAGGTAAGATTTGTCCATCCTTGGGTTCCAGATGGCATTAAAATCCGCTCCTATTATAAATGAGTAATCGGGAATGTCTAACATTGCATTGGTTAGTGTAGTGAAGAAATCCTCTTCGTACAAATTTGGGGCGTATACCGCTATCAACGCTATTTTCCTGTTCTTATGTTCAATCTTAGCTATAGTTATCCGACCTTCTACATCAGACCATACTCCCTTTAGTACAATATTCAACTTACGTTTAACGACTATTGCTACACCCCGAGTTCTCGTACCAATAGAGGAGTGACTGATATTATGGTATATGTTGTCCGCTAATTTATCTATGTCTTTCCCTAGAATGTGCGTTTCGCTTAGCAGAGCAATGTCCACATGTTCTTTTTTCATCAGTGTGAGCACGCTTTTGCGTTTGAGTTGGTTATTTATTCCCCCGGTGTTCCATATCATTATATTCAAACTAGCCATAGTCTATACATGTTGCATTGTAATTTTTGGTAATCCTTCTAGAGTGCAAGGCAATAATAGATATACATCCCACTAGTGAGGTTCCGTTGAGAGCCGAGCTTAAAAACATACATATATACAAATAAAAATCCCCTACCCTTCCCTCCCACCGAGAGTCGTACAGGATTGTGTTCCATGAACACAACCTTTGCGTATGACTCCCTCCCTTGCACCACCGGATATCCCAGAATGATCCAATTATCCTTAACATTCCTATGTATACCATAGGATCTAACACTCTAAATTCTACCATAAGTAGAATGTCGACTGTGGCTTGGCCACTTTCCCGTAAAAAATAAATAAATAAAAATTTAAATGAGATAAAACTAAAAATAAAGACCAAAAATAAGCTTCAATTGTCATGCCCTAATCACTTACATTTTATATGAACTTGTGTAATTTATAGTAAACCATGAATAATATGAAGGTATTGAACTGAAGAGAGAGCCTCAATAAATCAGAGAGAGCGGATGAAAAAGAAAAAAACAAGTAAAAGGAAGAGAACATTAACTTAGATCTTAAAAGAGCATTGCTATGCTTAAACATCTAAAGTATAAATTGGAGAAGTAGTGGAATTATTTCCCATTAATAAAAAACAGTTTTTAAATACGTATATGCAGCATTTCCCCTGACCGGGGTGGGCGATGATCGTTGTGTAGAGTGATCTTTCTGCCGGCCGGCTATGATGGCTCTGTGGTTCTGCATCTAGATAGCTGTTGATTATTCCCCCGAGGGGCTACTGGTAGAGTGAATGACCACGTATTGCTGATATTCCAGAATGTTCCATATATCAAAGAATGCTTCGATGTTCTAGATTATTCCAATATGTCATTTTTACATTGTTTGAATGTTCCAGTATGTTCTGGAGTGTTCCAATCTTGAATCCAATATGTCCGCAATAATATAAACACGTCGGGGAAAGCATTCAAAAACTCTGAGCACGTAGGTCTCTCTGTCCCAAATCCTCGGTTATTAAAGATTGTACTATATGGTGACCTTGCATAACTGAGATTAAAAGGCCATTTATACACTATTCTGCGTGTTGTTCAGACAAGAATTTGGCTGCATCTTCAGGCGAGTTGAGGAGAACCCTTGCTCCTTGTTTATCGACAATGCGAAGTATTGCAGGGTATATTAGTAGGGGTCTGTATTTCTCCAGGTATAGTTGAGACATCACCGTCTTGAACTTGGCACGCAGTTCCACTACATCACGACAATAATCTTCAAAGCAGTGTATTGGTACCTCCATGTATTTCAGATTGCCTTTCATCCTGCGAGTTTCACGAATAATCATTTCTTTTATTCTGACTTGGCGCAGTATAACCAATATCACTCTGGGCTTAGCGTTATTGCCAATGGAGCGGGTCCCCAATCTGTAGCACTGTTCCACCTCTGGTACATTAGGAAGGATCTCTGTTCCCAAGATTTTCTGTAATTCTGTGGCAAACTCTTCAGGGTTTGCACATTTCACTGATTCGTCCAGACCGACAATACGAATATTCAGCTTGCGTTTTTGATATTCCATCTCGAATATTTTGGCTTTCTGTTCTTCATTGATTCGCTTAAGCTCCAACGTTATTTCGCTGAGCTCCGTCTTGATTTTTTTTTTCTTTTTTTTTAATGTTCGAAGCTTGTGCCATCGAACGAAGCTTCGAAGCTTCGAAGTATTTAAGACAGTCCTAGTCCCAACCATCAGGGGGGCCATCTTGGATTGGAATCATGGCCTCATGGAGTTTTGTTTGCTACTGCTAGTGTGAGAGGAAGGAGGAATTTTGCCAGGCCTCCTAAAAGATTATTCAGTAACCAAGGACAGGACAGGTCAGCTGCAGTGGTGCTTCCCAGTGGATTACTATTTTTGCCTTTCCTTTTTCTAAGATGTGGATCAACCCAGGACTTATCACCTTTTGGACACTCAAAGGTTTGAGTGTTGCTGGACAATACTAGCTCTACCATGCAGGCTGCATGGTCGGGTAGGCCTGAACATTATAACATGGTTGCATTAGACATGGTAACATTAACATGGTTACATTAGACATGGTAACATTATAACATGGTTGCATTAGTCATGGTAACATTAACATGGTTACATTAGACATGGTAACATTATAACATGGTTGCATTAGACATGGTAACAT
This sequence comes from Notolepis coatsorum, assembly GCF_963971535.1. NCBI lineage: Eukaryota > Metazoa > Chordata > Actinopteri > Aulopiformes > Paralepididae > Notolepis > Notolepis coatsorum. Next base: position 92,122,980 of record NC_140171.1, read on the forward strand.
TAACATGGTTACATTAGACATGGTAACATTATAACATGGTTGCATTAGACATGGTAACATTAACATGGTTACATTAGACATGGTAACATTATAACATGGTTGCATTAGACATGGTAACATTATAACATGGTTGCATTAGACATGGTAACATTAACATGGTTACATTAGACATGGTAACATTATAACATGGTTGCATTAGACATGGTAACATTAACATGGTTACATTAGACATGGTAACATTATAACATGGTTGCATTAGACATGGTAACATTATAACATGGTTGCATTAGACATGGTAACATTAACATGGTTACATTAGACATGGTAACTGTAACTGAGGGGTACAATTCCCTGACTGTATTGTTAAGTATGGTATTATTAAACCACTACCTCTTGAACTTCTGGCCATCCAGTACATGATATAAATATGATGAACACTTTCCCACCTGATGAAACGAAGTCCACACAAATGTACAAATCGAATATTTAATATAGCAAAAGGTATATACAACGTTCACTTGTTTACACTTATGATTTGAAATGCACTTGTATGGCAAATGAGTATTCGTAGGTAAATCAACATTGAATGTCCAATCTCTGGTTACGCAGGGAGTAAGTATACAACCTGGTTCTTTAGGAAACTATAGCGATGGTACTTAAATGATTATAGCTGGATACACTAAGGGGGGGGGGGGGTCCCGCTGGTTGTAAGACAGTAGGAGGGGGGGGTTAGAGAAGCCGCTGGCGGTATCCCATCTGGCCGACGATTTCTTGGGAGAATTCAAAGTCTTGAACACGGTGCCCACAGAACCTCGGTCCGCAGACGAATACAGCTGGACCCTCTGGTGGACGGTAGCTGCCGGTCCACAACGGAGAGACGTGAGGCGACCTCACTGGTGTAGAGCGCCGTCTCACCTGGACTCCTCTCCGGGGGGTAGTTCCAACACTCCGCAGTGTTGGCCGTTATCCATGGAATAATCAAAGCACCCAAAGCATAATCCAAGCCGTGGAAGGCTCGCCGTCGTCCGGGTAGAGTAATCCAATGTACAGGTCCAGTCGCCCTGGCCCGGAGCTCCTCGGATGCAAGCACCACTAGTGGTCTGCCCAGCCTGGTTAAGACTCCAGATAACGTCAGGAACGATGGGGATGCTGCTCACTTTATAACTCTAACCGACGATGCACCATACATAAATAGACTATTATTAGCTTAATAGAAATACGTCCAACTCGACGGTATAGTGCCAAACTATGACAATTCAACTATTAATCCACACGATATCTCAATGCCTATTCTGAGGCCAAGTAGGCCTTACTGCACCACACGTGCGTCGTGGGTGAGGCTTCGCGTCTGTTACTCGGTTGGAGGGTAAAGAACTAATGGACTAAAAGAAAGTTCTACTTTACTTGCGCCATATATATATGCGCTGTGAACAAATAGTACCATTCGTATTTCGCCAGACGTATTCCTACGCGGAACCGGGGCTTGCCACGGCATGTTGGGCGGCACGATTGAACTTGAACCTAGGGGTATGGCTGCTGGCGCCAGGTTCTCGTCCAATGGTAGAATGGAACTATTATGGGCTGTTTAGTAGACTAAAGGGATATTCAGTGCATATTGTACAAGGAATATACAGGGGATATCAAACGATATACAAATACTATTTAAATATATATATATAAATAAATACCGTACTTTTCGGACTATAAGCCGCGGCTTTTTTCCCCATTTTTCGACCCTGCGGCTTATATAACGGTGCGGCTTATATGTGGACCAAACCCGAAAATATTGTTTTTTACTGCATTGAAATGTTATTTATCCGTTCCCTTATTTGCTAAACTTAATACAACTTGTAAATGAGTTAATTCTTGTCATTTGTCTGACAGTATTGTGACAATCCCCTCTGTGCACGAACCCTTACATATGGTAATTAAACATTAAAACACCTGCGGCTTATAGTCCAGTGCGGCTTATATATGTACACATCATTCAATTTAGCTGCTGCGGCTTATAGTCAGGTGCGGCTTATAGTGCGAAAAGTACGGTATATATATTCGGTTTAATCTGATCCTTCACAACAGTAACATTATAACATGGTTGCATTAGACATGGTAACATTAACATGGTTACATTAGACATGGTAACATAATGACATGGTTGCATTAGACATGGTAACATTAACATGGTTACATTAGACATGGTAACATTATAACATGGTTGCATTAGACATGGTAACATTAACATGGTTACATTAGACATGGTAACATTATAACATGGTTGCATTAGACATGGTAACATTAACATGGTTACATTAGACATGGTAACATTATAACATGGTTGCATTAGACATGGTAACATTAACATGGTTACATTAGACATGGTAATTAGACATGGTAAACATTTATGTTGGGGCTAATGGACTGTAAAGCTGACGGGACCGTTCTTATTGGTTTGAGATGATTTTTGTTGTACCATACGTTGCTATGGGGTGCCCCATTTATTTTGATCTTCTTTTTGGTTAATACAACACTTTGAATTTAACACTGTTCCAGTACTCTCATTCTTTATAGCTGAACAGGTTTGTTTATTATTATCAAGCTTGTTACAAGTCGTTCTTGGCGTTCAACACATGGCGGGCAAAAACGGCGTAACTCGTTCTTGGCGCAGGATGTGTTAAGACTGATATCCAATTAGCAAAACATGCCTTTGAAAAGGGACTGCCAGATACACTGCCCAGTGCCCACCCCTACTGCCAGGGTGCAACACCGTAAAGTTACAATTAATAGCCCAGGCTTTTATTTGCTTCAGTCACTGAACTCACCCAGCCTTTATTTGGGACAGGCATCTATATGGGACAGGCCTTTCATTCCTTTTGCACAAATATCTTGCTCAGCAAAGATGGGAAATACTATCAAATTGTTTATTTTGGTAGACCACATTGCCTCTTAATTGTACCGGTATGTTCCATCCTGGCTATAGACCTGTTCAAACATACCGTGTTCGAGCCAATCGGCAATACCAACTGAGTCACATGACTAAGTTGCCCCCTACCTGTGCGAGCTGCTGTGCCAAAAGAAGTAGGGGAGAACGGGGATAGTTGTCACACTTTTTACTCTAGTGTGAATTGCTCATCATCAAAACATCTTTCAATAGTCATTCCTATATTAAATTGAAGCTTAAGATGTTGGCTTGAAATGCGTATCCCTCTCATTTTCCAACGTATTGTAACAAAGAGTTAATCACCTATCAAAGACACTCTGACACATTGTGACAACCAACCCCATCATGGGGATGGTTGTCACACACTATGGGGTTGGTTGTCACCATGTGTTTTAACACTTTGAGTGCCAGCGATGAGATTTATCGTTAGTTCATGCCAACCGTTGAGTGCCAGCGACGATAAATCTAGTTTTTTTTTTTTTTGCGATTTGAATTCATATTTCATCAATCTAGTCTCACGTTAGTGCTGCAAACTCTCTCTGAGCTCCATTGGGAAAATACCGCCCCCTATTGTCTCTCCCTGTTGTACTGCACCCCATTGGATTAGGGGGGGGGGGAATCCAGCTTCCTCATTTTACTTCTCTGGCAAGCCACCCGAGAGGACCAGATTAATTTCCGAGCCCCAAAACAGCGTGGAATACATATTTCCAGTATCCAGCGTTGGATCAATAAACACGATCGATATTTGGAATGGCATTCAGGAATTGGAATAATCTTTTTGGAGAACATCTGATCTGAGGTAAGGAATCTATTTTACCAGTCTTAGGATAATTAGAACTTTTTTCACAGAGATATCAGCATGTGTGAATGTGTGTGTGCGATCAGGAAATAAGAGATTTGATTTTTCAGCCCGCTTATATAGCGTGCATAAATACACATATACTATCGATAATCTAGCGGTTATTTGAAAACGATTCATAAATAGGCCGAAAAATGACAGTTTTTTGTGTATTCCAGAATATTCCAGTAAAGGGCGTTTATCACAGAATCTTAATACGTTTTTCAAAATGGTATAAAACGGAAATTAACCGATTTAAAAAAAAAAATCCGTTTCGACAATGTTGACTGCAAACAAGTCATTGATAAGTGACAGCCAGATTATACACATAGCCATAATTTAGGGCTGTCTTAAATACTTCGAAGCTTCGTTCGATGGGCATGGGATTCGAATATGAAAATAAAATTTGATTAATTAATTTATTTATTTTTAATATGATTTTTTTTCTTTTTTGCAAAATCAACTCTGCCTCTCTTTGTTAACTACAACAAGCAATGCTGTTTGTTATTTAAGATTAGTGCTGTTTGTTATTTAAGATGAGGTCGGACTCTGCACTGACAGATTTGTGTTCATTGTGCTGCTTTTATAAAGCCTCAAATGACGGCTTACAATATTTCATGAAAGCAAAGTGTTTTGTTTGTCTAAGATTTAAAAAGGTTTAAACTTTACAGCACTGACAAAGTTGAACAAAGTGCTGTACAAGTCCCACAACAAAAAATAAATAAACTAAAAAAAATTAAAATTAAAAAGATTGTTATCTCGAAGCTTCGAATTAGCTTTGAATTCCCCCAAAAAATCGATGGTCAGCCCTACCATAATTTAAGACATCGTTTATGCGGTTGCAAATATGAGAGCTCTATCATTGAAGTGGACGCTGGCATACAGAGCCCTTTAGCACCCTGCATGGCTGGCACTGAAAGTGTTAATGGGAAAATCTTAAAAAGAAGACAAGAAGGCAGAACTAAATTTGAAAGTTTAATTGCGTTGACAAATACATAACTTAATGCATCTTAACATGAACATAAACAGGAAACACATCTTTAGGCCATCCTATATAACAAAATAAGAACACAATAAATCGGCCTAACAATAATAGGGAGGTGTAGTCTGACGTCACTGGTTGTTCCACCCGTATAGGGATTCATCATTGAGAAAATGGATTATCGGCTATTGTAACAATTCTGCTTAAATTTTTTGCACAAAATGAGTTCCCTTCTATCACTAACATTATTGTTTAAGCATTTTTGGTTGAAATAAAGGTAGTTATAAGGTTTTTAATTTGTCGTAAAAAAAGAACTACATTTACCAGTAGGCAGCGTGTTAGGCTATCGCCTAATCAACGTCACGGCAAGCTGATATCAAGCTAGCTAGCTAGCTAACGTTAAGATTACCTACTAGACGTTAGCAATGTCTACTGTCGTGAACCATTTTAAATTGGGGCATGTAGAGGAGTTTCAGGAACGAGTAAAATGTGCAGGTCCTCTTCTCAGACCTGTGCACTGCACGCATCATGCCGGCTAGCAAGCTAGCTAGCTACACGGCATGTCCCGCTGATACCACGATAGCTAACTAACCCGTTACAAGCTCAAAAACCTTATAACTACTACTGTCGTGTCCATAAGTTCCCTGGCAGAATACTTTGTGAGGACAAAGAGTTTCGGGAATGGCTAGCTAGCTACTAATGTTATATAAAAAACAATAACGTTATAAACTATACACAATATGTACAACGAAGCAATGATTTATATTAGTATTTACAGTGATTTGATATGCAGCGAAATAACGTTATATGATTTAAATTATAAATACAAATGTTTTTTTTAAATGGTGGTTGGTGAAACGGATGCTAGCAACAGATTCAGGGTCAGTTATTTTCCCATTGTACGCTTATGGAATGTAAGGGAAATCTGATCCTAGGTCTGCGACTAAAGCCAGGAGGCTACGCTGTGGTGATGTCAGTCAGCAGCGCCAAACGGCAGTGTAGTCTCCCAGTGAACGAAAACATAAACGTTGTTATTTTGCTACCTTTACGATTAATTGCGAATATTTTCATGTTGAGCTATAAATTGTGGATGAATACGCACATAAAGGTACACCATGCCAATATCCATGCTTTATTTCTTTTAAACAAGCCAATTTAGAAATGGGCAATGGGGAAATACATTAACACTTTCAGAGCCCAAGCTTAACCTTGATTTACCGGTTGAATGCCCACCATCCACTTCAATGTTAGCGTTAATAACGCCTAATCTATGTTTTAAATTATAGACTAGGCAGAATTTCAGAAAATGTGCTTGTATAAAGTGCTGAAGGCATTTCGTGTTTATTTTCGGTACACAACATTTCTAGGGGTATTAAGGGGTGCTGAATCCAAATCTGCTGTATACCAAGCTCAAAAATGTCAAATAAGGCCTCAAAATTGAGAAATCCAACATGGCCGCCAGCACCAGGCCCTCTCTCCACAAGAACAGGTGCTAAACCCACAGTTTTTATTCTACTGACATGAAACTTTGCACAGAACATCTGCACCTATGGAGGAAGAATGTAGGAATATAGCTGGGGTGCAACCATGAGTAACAGGGTGTTTTTGACTGTCTAACTGTAATCTTTGTATAGGCAAGGATAAAAAAAATTACATTTCTTCAGTGTTTGCAGGAATACTACAGCAATTTGGTAATACCTGTACAGTGTTGGACACCAACATTAGAATCCCCCAAGTCTTAGCTTTCTTCAGGTACCAAGTTTATGAAAGTAGCTCTTATAAATCTGGATATATAAGCCTTTTAATGTAAGCATGCTGTTTTAGGCGAATTTTCTAAAAATAAATGGTGGGGCTTAATGAGTTAAGGATGACTACACAAGGTACAAACCTGAATTAAATGTGCTTTTGTAAGTTTTCTTACATACATAAACAAGGACGTAGTCACACCGGAGATTCAAGAATCCATACTTGGCGCAGAACACCTTGGACAGGCACAACTGAACATGTTTGTGGACAAACTTTTGTGTGAACCTCCAGATAGTGACCAGCACCTGAACCTGAAATCACCCATTCGAAAGAACAAAGCCAAGACATTTGCCTCTTTGTATGAAGTTGTGCAACTTTCCAAGAACAAGCAAAACACCATCAAAGTGGACAGGCAGATTCTACAAAGGCTCATCACAGCTTACAGAGCAGGTCGTAAGGTAGACCTTGACAATATCCTCCAGCATGAGTTCATGCCCATCCCGCCATCTCTGGCCACAACTAACGGGAGTCTACATTCCACCAACAAGTCTGTGTTAGCAAATATACTGACGAAACAAGTTAAAACCCCTGCAGATCTTACCCTTCAAGGACCCAGCTGCCTGGTCATTGATGGCCAAGCTCTGGTAATGGCACTCGGAAAGCCACCTGACACTACAACATTTGGTGACTATGCCAACAAGTTCACTGACACCGTGTTGAAGATGGGAGCAAAATACCAGAGAGTAGATGTCGTCTTTGACAGATACCATGACCAATCCATCAAAATAGGCACAATCTGAGAAAAGTGCTGCCAAACGTCTACCAGCATGTGACTTGTTCTACCAGAGGCGGGAATATTTTAGACCATTGCTACTTGCAATTTAAGAGCGGGTACAAATCACATGCTGCCAGTCCTTTCGGCAAGTCAGATCACGACACCATCTTTCTTGTACCGCAGTATAAACAAAGTCTCAAGCGCATTCCTGTAGTATCGCGAGAGGTGAAGCGCTGGACGGTGGCGTCGGAGGAGACGCTCCAAGCGGCACTAGAATGTACAGACTGGGGGTGTTCCGCGATAACACAGATAATATTAATGACTACACGGAAACAGTGCTGGACTTTGTTTGTACTTTGGTAGAAGAAACAATCCCCTCTACCACAATTAGAGTTTACCCAATCCAAAAGCCCTGGGTAGACAAATCCGTCCGCGAGGCTCTGAAAGCGCGCACCTCAGCATACAATGCCAGGCTTGTGACAGGCAACATGAATGACCACAAGGTGGCGAGATACAATGTTAGGAGGACAGTAATAGAAGCAAAAAGGCGCTACAGGGATCAAATTGAACAGGCTGACTCTAGAGCTATGTGGCAGGGCCTCAGAACGATGACAGATTACAAAGGCACCTCCCTCAATCTGAACAGTGACATCCAACTGGCAAATGATCTCAATACCTTCTATGCGAGGTTTGAGGCTGGGAATAACAGCACCAGCCTACAAACCACTGCAATGGAGGGGGGGGGGGCACTGCTGATGGAGACTCAGTGTTCAGGATAACAGAACATGAGGTGAGGAGGACGTTTAAGAAAGTGAATATCAGGAAGGCAGCAGGACCGGACGGTATCCTCGGCCGCGTCCTAAAAGTCTGTGCCGACCAACTGGCCCTGGTATTACTGACATATTTAACCTGTCCTTAGAACAGGCTGTCATCCCCACCTGTCTGAAGAAGTCCACCATTATCCCTGTACCCAAAAAATCCAAGCCTGCTTGCCTCAACGACTACCGCCCTGTAGCTCTCACCTCCATAGCCATGAAGTGCTTTGAGAAGCTAGTGAAGGGCTACATCTGTTCCTCCCTCCCCATCAACCTGGACCCCCTGCAATTTGCATACCGCCCCAACAGGTCCACAGAGGACGCCATAGCCCATGTGCTGCACACAGCAGCATCACACCTGGACAAGAGGCAGGGGAACTATGTGAGAATGCTATTCATCGACTACAGCTCAGCATTCAATACCATAATCCCCTCCAAACTCATAGCCAAGCTCAGGGACCTGGGCTTGAACTATGACCTCTGCCAGTGGGTCTTGGACTTCCTGACCAAGGTGGTGAGAGCAGGCAACTGCACCTCCTCATCCATCACTCTCAACATAGGGGCCCCCCAGGGCTGTGTCCTGAGTCCCCTCCTCCACTCCCTGTACACACATGACTGTGTGGCACAGCGGAACAACAACACAATCATCAAATTTCCTGACGACACAGTAGTGGTGGGCCTGATCTCTGCAAACGACGAGAGGGCCTACCTGGAAGAGGTTAAGGTTCTAGCGGGATGGTGTCAAGAGAACAGCCTCTCCCTGAACGTCAGCAAAACAAAGGAGATGATTGTGGACTTTAGGAGGTCGGGGTCAGGGACTACAGCCCCCTCAGCATCGACGGGGCACCGGTTGAGAGAGTGAACAGTTTTAAGTACCTCGGAGTCCACATATCCGAGGACTTGACATGGACCACACACATTGACAGTGTTATCAAGAAGGCACGACAACGCCTCTACTTCCTTAGGCGCTTAAGGAAGTTCAACGTGAGTCAGAAGATCCTCAAGAACTTCTACTCATGCACAATAGAGAGCATCCTGACTGGCAATATCACCTCCTGGTTTGGGAATAGCACTGCACAAGACCGCAGCAGACTACAGAGAGTGGCCCGTTCAGCCGAACGCACAATTGAAGGTCGGCTTCCCACTCTCCAAGACATTTACAACAAGCGGTGCATGGGCAAGGCTAAGAGAATAATCAAAGACTCCAGCCACTCAAACAACTGCCTCTTTGAACTGCTGCGGTCAGGCAAGCGATACCGGAGTCTCATGGCAAGCACAGAGAGACTCAGAAGGAGCTTCTATCCCCAGGCCATCAGGATGCTCAATGAATGAACAATGAACAATAAGCAAACCATCAACACACCCACAGCGCACATACACTCACTTAAATAAACAACACACTGTAGCACCCACTTTACCACTTTAGACACACTTTACACTTTATATTTATATTTATATTATTGGTAAGGAAATTGCACATCATTCTCATTCCTTATTGCACCTCACCACTACAAGGTGGCACCACAAGCTAAGCTATACCTCACCATTTGTGTACCAGCTGTACATACTGTATATAGATACACTGAACAATTTTGTTGTTTACACTTGTTTATGTACTTGACTTCTTGACTTTCTATTTTATACTTATTATACTTATTTCATACTATCTTGTTATTATCTAGCACACTTTCAGGAGCAACACAGAAAGAAACATTTCATGCAAAGTATTCTGTATGCTGTATGACAACACTAATAAAGAAACTTGAACATTCACTTATATTGATATGGTAAAATAATATTTTTATTTTATTATATTAGAATCTATTCTATTCTATTCAGGAAAAGTGGCATTGGATGAATCATGCAACTGCAAGACCTGTGACACCTGCCTGAATACGATTGATGACTGACAATAAATTACTGTACCTAAGCTACTACGCATATTAATGACTATCTAATTTGCATAAATGGCATGTTGATAAAAAATTCAAGAGAAAGGAGTTTGATGAATAAATCCATGACCTGGGATCATCCTTCTTTTCTTTCTTATTAAGTTATTTGGTTGATGAGTTATGCATCAATAACGACCACAGTTTCTGCTATAAATATGAGTTTCAAGCAACATTTTCACAACTGATCTAAAATTAGGATATGATTTTAAATTCATCATGTATGCAAACATATAAAAACACATTTCATTCATGTTTCTACCTTGTTTAGTCAAAAAGATATGCACTTAAATAGATTTCAGCCTGGCGCTGGCGGCCATGTTGGATTTCTCAATTTTGAGGCCTTATTTGACATTTTTGAGCTTGGTATACAGCAGATTTGGATTCAGCACCCCTTAATACCCCTAGAAATGTTGTGTACCAAAAATAAACACGAAATGCCTTCAGGGTTATGATTTTCTGAAAATTGACCCTGTCTATTATGGCTGTGTCTAATCTGCCCGTCGCTTATCAATGACTCGTTTTCCAGTCAACATTGTCGAAGCGGATTGTTTTTTTATTGGTTCATTTTCATTTTATAGCATTTTGAAAAGCCCTTGTTTTCAAGGAAAATAAAAAGATTCTATGATAAAAGACGTTTACTGGAATATTCTAGAATACACAAAAACGTTGTAATTTTTCGGCCTATTTATGAATTGTTTCAAATAAACGCTAGATTATCGATAGTATATGTGTACGTATGCACGCTGGGGCTGCGAGCTGAAAATCGATTATCTGAGTTCCTCATCAACGATCGCACACACACACATAGGGGACACGTTGATATCTCAGCGAATACAACTCTGATTATCCCAAGACTGGTAAAATAGATTCCTTACCTCAGATCAGATGTTCTCCAAAATGATCATTCCAATTCCTGATCGCCATTCCAAAAATCGATCACTACTGTCTACTATCGATTGGCTGATTCCCGTCCCACGATGACTTCCATGTTGAGCAGACAGCTTGCCAGCTCAGGGAGCCAGCTGGCTCCGCCTCTACATATCGACTGATCCCAGGTCAGTCTAAGCGACTGACGTGCAGTTACTCAGGGATAGACGATAGGGGGTGCCTTTTTCCATTCTGAGCTGCTGGAGGAGCTGCTATACCAACGGGAGACTCAGTTGATGAAATATGAAATCAGATCGCTAATAAAAAAATAAAACGCTAATACACATCGTGGGCATTCAGGCATTGGGCTGATAAAACGTCATATGACGTGATGGGCACTGAAAGTGTTAAGTGGAACAGAGGGTGGAACAGGAAAAAACGAAAATGACGTAACCACTACACCTCCCTATAGCCTGCCCTACACAACATGTGACAACCAACCCCAAATAAAATGTGACGACCAACCAGTGTTAATTTTGGCAGCTATTTTCATTTTAGTTTTAGTCATGTCAAGTGCTCCTTTTTCGTTTTCATCATATTTAGTCATCTTCATTTATTTTTCGTTTAGTCAGTTTTAGTCAACTAAATGTCTGAGCATTTTAGTCTTAGTCAGTTTTTGTCTCAATTTTGTCTTTTTTGTTTTAGTCTAGATTTAGTCGACGAAAACGGATTACATTTTTGTCTATTTTTTGTTAATGGAAAAAAACGTATAGTCAACATGGAACATTTTCTGATTTAAATTGCGTATTTATTTTTTAACCTAGGGGAATCTGAGTCGGCGGCACAAGTGATACACAGGAAATATATATGTTGGTGTAGACATGGTCCAATGTATTGTTGCTCCTACAGTATATGTTGGTGTAGACATGTTCCAATGTATTGTTGCTCACTACAGTATATGTTGGTGTAGACATGGTCCAATGTATTGTTGCTCCTACAGTATATGTTGGTGTAGACATGGTCCAATGTATTGTTGCTCCTACAGTATATGTTGGTGTAGACATGGTCCAATGTATTGTTGCTCCTACAGTATATGTTGGTGTAGACATGGTCCAATGTATGCATCAAAGAGGGCATTACGGATGTGGTGACGTTGTTTCTGACCAGAGAGACGACGCTGAACTCTGTCTGTCTTCTGTTTGCTGTGTCTTTCCTTTCTCTCTGCCATGTCTGTCCTCTCTCCGCTGTGTCTGTCCCCTCTCTCTGCTGTGTCTGCCTCTCTGTCATGTCTGTCCTCTCTCTCTCTGCTGTGTCTGGCAGCGGTTTATTCTATAACAGGATACTGTAAACTAAGTAAACAGAACACACAGTAGTACTAGTAGTAGTACACACTGATTGCAATCTGTTTGCATAAAAACATTATATAAAATCACATTCTGAGGTTAGTGTTAAAGTACCACATGGAAGAGGTCTGGTTAGTGGTTAGTTAGAGGTGGTCTAGGTCTGGTTATGGTAACTTAGGGGTAGTTAAGCATTCATTATAATTTATTATTATTATTTAGATAGATGGATGTAAAGGGCTAGACCAACTCTTAACCCCTATCCGGACCTAGACCACCTAAGTCACAACCCTAACTTAGGGGTTAGAGTTAGAGGTGGTCTATGTCTGGTTAGGGGTTAGAGTTAGAGGTGGTCTAGGTCTGGTTATACTGATCCGATACCAGTGCATACACTGTAAACCCGAATAAGTTTCCAGAACTTAAAAAAATTGAGGCCATACCATGCCTCAATTTTTTTAAGTTGATAAACTCAAATGTTTTCAGTTGGCTAAGACTTACAATTCTCAGTTAAGGCAACTCAAATATGGTCTGTTACTGTGACTTAAGGTTCTCAGTTAAGTCAAATCAAATATGGTCAGTTACTCTGACTTACAGTTCTCAAGTGGAGTCAACTCAAATATGTTCAGTTACTTTGACTTACAGTTCTCAGTTAAGGCAATTCAAATATATTCAGTTACTGTGACTTAAGGTTCTCAAGTGGTGTCAACTCAAATATGTTCAGTTACTGTGACTTACAGTTCTCAGTTAAGACAATTCAAATATATTCAGTTACTGTGACTTAAGGTTCTCAAGTGGTGTCAACTCAAATATGTTCAGTTACTGTGACTTACAGTTCTCAGTTAAGGCAATTCAAATATATTCAGTTACTGTGACTTAAGGTTCTCAAGTGGTGGCAACTCAAATATGTTCAGTTACTGTGACTTACAGTTCTCAGTTAAGGCAATTCAAATATATTCAGTTACTGTGACTTAAGGTTCTCAAGTGGTGTCAACTGAAATATGTTCAGTTACTGTGACTTACAGTTCTCAGTTAAGGCAGTTCAAATATGTTCAGTTACTGTGACTTAAGGTTCTCAAGTGGAGGCAACTCAAATATGTTCAGTTACTGTGACTTAAGGTTCAACCTTAAATCCATGTGATTAAGTTAACAGAACTCAACGACATTGAGGCCATCCCATGCCTCATTTTTTAAAAGTTAATCAACTAAAATTTTTAAGTTAATCAACTCAAATATTTGCAGTTACTATAACTTAAGGTTCAGTTTTAAAATCCATGTGAAAAAGTTAATAGAAAAATAACTACACAAGCACATTATATCAACTTCAAACAACTCTTCTATTTTTTTCTATTCAAAGAGTATAAAAGAGTATACATATATAATCTGTAGGCAATGTACAATAACACTGTAAACACAGTACACTGTTTTTGGACTATATATGTTAACAATACCGACCAGGTATTAGTGCCTTGCAAAGTGCAGATATGAAGTTTTCCCCTTTTTTTGTATGCATTTAGGAGGTTTTGTTCTTCATCGTAACTATTTATCTTACAAAAACATTGTGTTACAACTTCAAACTCTTTATATTTATTTCTATTCAAAGAGTATACATCTATTTATCTTACAAAAACATTGTGTTGCCCTCTCCAACATTATGGCAATGTTAAAATTGAAAATATATATATATAGAAAATATATATAGAAAATAAATACATGCATGTTATAACATGTACATACAATGTAATGTATATTACACATTTAATCCCTCTGGTCACAATAGTGTAATAATGTTTGTTATAAGGCTCTGAAAATGTTACTGAATGATGTATCAATGTATTTCCAGCAAATATTGAAATAATAAAGGGTCTCAATATGTGCAGTGCACATGACCAGAGCCGTTTACATCCTGGCTGAATTACTCAAATTTGTATAGTGTGGTCATAGAATGAGCAAACATGTTGACGGCAACTATTGTAAGTAAGTAAGTAAGTATTTATAAAGCACCTTTCATACATGTCATGTAGCTCAAAGTGCTGTACACAATTATAGGCATATATAACGATAAAAGCAATAAAGTCATAGTGATCAGTTAAGATAAAAAAAAAAAAAAAAAAAAATAGTAACGTAAAAATGAAAATAACGTAAAAACAGTCATTTGCTTACCAGTTTGGGAGAACAGGTCCGCACAAACATTTCCGCTCAGTGGCAACCGGAAGTGCACTAAACCAATGCACTTGTATGGTAGCAATGTTTAGCTCTTATAACGCTAGTGTAGTTACGTTTTTATCAGTGGTCATAGTTGGGTCCATAGTGCTTTACCAAGTCCCATGGATCCATCAGTGGCCGTGTATTGTGGTAGAAAGAAAGAAAAAGAAAAACGTATAAAGAAAACAGTCTAAAGTTTGAAAGTTTGGGAGGTCCGCAAAAACACGCCTTCAGCTCAGAAGCTGAGGCGTGTCAAAAACGTTTGAAAAAACTGGAGGCGTGTCTCCTATTGTACCCATTCCTTCATCTAAAAAGTTTGAAAGTTTGGGAGGTCCGCAAAAACACGCCTTCAGCTCAGAAGCTGAGGCGTGTCAAAAACTTTTGAAAAACTGGAGGCGTGTCTCCTATTGTACCCATTTCTTCATCTAAAAAGTTTGAAAGTTTGGGAGGTCCGCAAAAACACGCCTTCAGCTCAGAAGCTGAGGCGTGTCAAAAACTTTTGAAAAACTGGAGGCGTGTCTCCTATGTACCCGTTCCTTCATCTAAAAAGTTGGGTCCACAAGGCTTATCCTAGCCTCATGGATCCATCAGGTTTTTCCAAGCCATAACTATTTGTAAGCTAGACTGTATAGTAGGGGTGGACGGTATAAACGGTATACGGTATAAACGGTATGAATTTGCTCTACGGTATGGATTTTGACTATACCGTCTAAACCGGTAGTGCAGCTCTAAAATACCAATGACGTCATGTAACCACAGCGCGACTATTTCACTCGCATTTGCCCCTAAAAATAGATAGAATTAGTCATAGATAATAGATATGTGCGAACTGGAAAAAGTTATTTAGGAGGCTTCGCGCAGTGGGCGTGCCAGCCCCTACCGCACGCATGTAAACACGGATCTAGTAGTCTAGTGGGACGGGACACGGGAGCTCAGCTGTCGGCGGCGTCTCCCTGAGCTAACGTTAGCTTAGCTACCGTTACAAAATGACCCAGTCAACTATTCACTTTTAGTTTAATACATGATGAGGCATTGTCTAACCGAACGGTATCTAGTCGGCCAGCTACCGATAGCTCCTGACATAAACAAACGCTCCACAAAGTCTAGTAGAGAGAGACGTGTGTGTGCTACCTGTTAGCCGTTAGCTCACGTTAACGCGAGTTAGTTCACCGTTCAAAACGAAATGTCCCATTGAACTAAATAATTCACTGAGGCGTTGTATTAACGTTATATATCCGGCTTAGCCGGATAGCTCCTGATATCAATGTCTTATAACACTGATTCGATGCGCATTCGAGCTGAGGGCTTGCTAACGTTATTCCAATATAATAGGGTCCAGGTGCAGCGCCGGAGAATCCTGGCCGTAGCTCTGCTCGAGGCTACTGAGTATAGGTCCAGGTGCAGCTCCGGGGAAACCTGGCCGTAGCTGGAGGCTACTAGAGTACACACAGACAGTGGAGCTTGTTGCGTGGTGGCGATGTCTCGCAGATAATACAAGTACAAGTCTAATTATATAATATATATATTTTATAAAAAAAAAAAAAAAATTATATAAAATAAAAATTTTTTTTTTATCAAAAACGATGATACCGTGATATATACCGTTACCGTCTATGCTTCAAATTATACCGTGATATAAATTTTAGACCATACCGTCCACCCCTACTGTATAGGTACGTTTTTAATTTTCCTTTAAAAATGTGTATAGAGCTGGCGTTTCTGATGTGTGTTGGTAGTGTGTTCCATAGTTTTGGGGCATAGTTGGCAAATGCCATACTTCCTATCCTTTTTTGGTTTCTGGGCGTGTCTAGTAAACCTGTAGTGGATGACCGTAGCGTTCTTGAGGGCAGATAACTAACTAGGGAATTTGCTATGTATTTTGGGCCTTGCTCATTAAGAGCTTTATATGTTAGGAAAAGGACCTTAAAATCAATTCTATGAGTTATTGGAAGCCAGTGCAGAGTGGCCAGGACTGGAGTGATATGTTCTCTTCTCCTTGTATGAGTTAGTAATCGAGCTGCAGAGTTTTGGATAAGCTGAAGCTTCCCAATGGTTGCTTTGGGAAGACCAGTGAACAGTGCATTACAATAGTCAAGCCGACTTGATACAAAAGCATGAATAAGTTTCTCTGCATCCTTTTTATTTACGAAAGGTCTTACTTTCGCTATGTTTCTTAGGTGGAAGAATGACGTTTTCATGGCCTTATTTATATGAGATTTAAAGGTCAGGTCTGAGTCCAAGATGACACCTAGGCTTGTAACCTCAGTCTTTACATAGGATGACAGACTCCCCAGGTTTTTACAAAGCACTTCCCTTTTCGCTTTTGGGCCGATCAATAGGATTTCGGTCTTGCTTTCGTTTAATTTTAGGAAGTTATTGTTCATCCACTTGTTTATTGCTAACAGACAATTTGTAATGGACTGTATGGCTGTAGTGTTATTTGGTTCTGCGGAGATATATAGTTGTGTATCATCAGCATAACTATGGAAGCATACATTGTGGTCTCGAATGATGTCCCCGAGGGGCAGCATATATAGTGAGAAGAGTAATGGACCAAGGCAGCTTCCTTGTGCGACTCCAAAATTGCTGTCATATTCCTCGGATACATTATCTCCAAGCTTAACATAGAACCTTCTCCCCTTAATGTATGTTATGAGCCAATTTAGTACATGATCGGAAAAGCCAACCAGTCTTTCAAGACGACTGATCAAGATATTATGGTCAATCGTATCGAACGCTGCACTAAGGTCCAATAGGACAAGAATTGAGACTTTGCCAGCATCGGAGTTTAGCCTGAGGTCGCTAACTATTTTGGTAAGGGCAGTTTCAGTGCTGTGATTTGTTCTGAAGCCTGATTGTAGTTCCTCCATGATGTTATTATCTTTGAGAAAGGAGTTTATTTGTACTGAGACTATCTTTTCTAATATCTTGCTGATAAATGGAAGGTTCGATATTGGCCTATAGCTTTTTAGTTCGTTTACATCTAAGTTTGTTTTCTTTAGTAGTGGTTTTACTACAGCCGTTTTAAATGCATCTGGAAAAGTGCCTGTTTGAAGAGACATATTTATGATTTCAAGGACATGATTTGAGACACTATCAAACACCCGTTTGAGAAATGCTGTTGGTATAGGATCGAGGCAGGAGGTGGCGGAATTACACTCAGAGACAATCTTACAGAGGTCGGGTAATGTAATACATGTGAATTCCCCCATTGTTATCTCAGGTGGGTTTTCACTCACAGCCAGATCTATATCAGCGGTAATGCTTGCTCTAATCAATGATATTTTTTCATTAAAGAAAACTGCGAACTCTTCACATTTTGTGGCGGATTGCTGCGGTATATGGGGGGGTGGTATGTTAATCAGCCGGTCAATGGTGGAAAAAAGTACCCTGGAGTTACCCATATTTTCTGAGATCATTTTGGAAAAATATTCCTTTCTCGCAAGTTGTATTGCTTTATTGTATGCGCCCATGGCGTCTTTGTATAAATTAAAGTGAGCTGTGAGTTTGAGTTTCCTCCATTTTCGCTCGGCTATCCTACATTTTCTCTTGTTATCTTTAACATTGGTTTTATTTAGCCATGGAGAGATTCTATCAGTTTTTACCTTTTTAACCTTTAGAGGGGCAACAGTATCTAACACTGTTGACAAGGTGCTGTGGAAGTTTTGCACTTTCTGATTTATGGAGGATTCACTGCATTGGTCATATGATTTCATCATACTAGAGAATTTTGCTTCAGCTCTAGCGTCCAGAAGCCTTCTGTGAACTATGAATTCGCTTCTGGTCTTATGTAATATTAGGCTTGTACCATAGAACACACAATAATGGTCAGAAATTGGAATTTGTTTTACTGATACATTCTCAATGTTTAGCCCTGTTGTTATTAGTAGGTCCAGAGTGTTGCCATGTTGGTGGGTGGCCTCGTGAACATGTTGCATCAGTCCAAAACTGTCCAGTAGGTTCAGAAACTCACAACCCCTGGGGTCATCCTTTTTGTTGATATGAATGTTTAGATCTCCATTAAGAATGATTCTATCATACCTGGTAATGCAGATCGATATGAGTTCTGAAAATTCCTGTATGAAGAGTGGCGAGTACCTTGGTGGTCGATACAATGTCACACATATTACTGGCATTTCTGTTTTCAATACAATAGCAAGGTATTCAAATGATAAAAATGTTCCCAGGTCAATATCATTGCACACAAATTGAGTGGAGATGATTGCTGCTATTCCGCCTCCCCTCCCACTCTGTCTGTTTGATTGATAGAATTTAAAATTGGAAGGGCAGGTCTCAATCAGTGTTGCTACTCCAGTGATATTGTCTAACCATGTCTCTACTAAAAACATACAATGTACACCATGTTTTACTATGAGTTCATTTATCAGAAATGATTTTTGTTTCAGCGCTCTAATGTTGAACAGTGCTAGTTTTAGCTGTACGGGTTCTGTAGTGGGGTGTGAGATAGTCTGTGGTTGAACACTGATATTGATAAGGTTAGATTTACATATGGGACGTGATAATGAGTAATTGATTAGTCTTTTGGTGATCAGAATCGGGATGACACTCAACGTGTTTTTTTGTAGTTTAGGCTGCTTCTGTATATAGTCTACAGAGCTAGATATGGTTGGTTGTCAGGCCAGTGATGCTATACTTTGTATGACGTTATGTATTAGCACATTTACCCCTGATATGTTTGGATGGATGCCATCGGGTCTGTAATGGTCTTTCCTGGACCAGAGCAGATCAAAGTTATTTATATAGCAAAGTCCTATAGTAGTACAGTGGGTCTGTAGCCATTTGTGCAACCAGAACAGACGGCTAAATCGCTCAGATCCACGACCTATGGATGGAATGGGGCCAGACACAATGCATATTTTACCCAGGCTTTCAATAGTGAGTATTAGTGATTCAAAGTCAGATTGGAGTTTAACGGATTGTCTAGCCATTACGTCATTTGCTCCGATATGAATGATAACGGTGTGGGCGGACGGATATCTCTCGATGATTTCGGGAGTACACTCAAGTAAGTCAGTAACTTTTAAACCGGAAAAACAATACGTAATGCCGTGTGGTATTTGCAAAAACCTGGTGATGGAATCTCCGATGAGTAGGATCTCTGGCTGTTCCTGGATGCATTCCCCGTCGTAGATGGCCAGGTTTCTATGGTGAAAAGCCGCAGGAGTAGCGTCTGCATTGTTGGCGGGGTTTGATGGTTGGTCGAGCAGCAGCGCCGTGTGGAGGGGCTCGTTCACAGCGGCATTTCCATCGATGACACTCGCCGTTTGAATGCTCATACTGGTATGGGCTGCAGAGCACCGCAGACGAGGACGTTTAAACTTTGGGGAGTCGGACCCATCGCGTGAGTCTGGGAAGTTTGGCGATGCGAGAGCAAACAGGGCAGAGCGCTTTCTGCTCTGGGTTGTAGATATATTTCCATGGTTGAGTTGTGAGCTGGCCGCCGTCCTGGTAGCTTCGCTTGGAGCCTGGCTAGTAGCTAGGCTAGTAGCTAGCATCGGATAGTCTTTGAGCAAAGCTACATTACTAGCAACAGGAGACGGAAACGAGGGAGAGCCTAGGAGGCTGGGATCGTTACGCAGAGGATTGAATCGGTTGGATAGTTGAGGCGAATCAAAGGGATCATAGAGAGGAAGGGAGAGCTTCCTTCGGCCCCTCACCACTGTCGCCCAGGAGGGACTACTGGTGCAGCCTGCGTCCGTTTGTTCCATGCTAGCCAGCTTGGACATGAGCTCCGTTTGACGCTTGAGAAGATCCATTACTAGTATCTCGATGGTCTTCAGTTCCGTTCGCATTTCTGCGACATCTGATGTTGGAGCCATTTCCTCGAGAGAGTCAAAACACTGAGTACTGTAGCGTGTATAGCTGTAGCTATGGCAACAACAAGCGCCGATAGCTTTAGGTCACGTCCAGTAAAAAGTCACATAAAACCAATAAATCCAACAGCATAAACGATAAGAGCAAAAGTCACAGTGATCAGTTAAGATCACTGGTTAAATAATGGTAGAAAGAAAGAAAACAGTCTAAAGTTTTGAAAGTTTGGGAGGTCCGCAAAAACACGTCCGTTCAGTAGTAACCGGAGTGTAGTGGATCCAACCAACTAACACACAGGAATGCAGGAATGTAGGAGGAGCAAACAAGGAGTAAACTAAATTGTGACCGTTGGGATAACACAGTGTATCTATGTACAGTACAGAATAAAATGTATAGATTATCTGAAAATTGTCAATCCGCTTGGCACATGTAAAATTCACAAACGTTGTGCTGTATATTGGGTCCTGCCAATGTGGAACCAAAATACCAATCCACATTACATGCTATACAGCTGGCAATACTGTTAATAGTGCACATACCTACATATGGAAATGCAGCTGCATGTATTTGCTCCATGATGTATCATGGAACAAGATGGTGTTTTCATTGAAAGAGTTAGTCAGAATGTCAGAGGCACCATCCGTCATTTAGAGCAGGCTATGTTTGCAGAATGATAACTAGAACACTACAGTACTCTGTACTAAGAACACTATACAGTACACTAACTATACTGCCCTGTCAAGGCAGACCGCAGTAACTTCCAAACAGTGAAACTGAGAAAAATGGCTTTAAAGTTTTTTGACTTGCCATCCAAAATGTGTTATAGGTAGATAGATGATAGTACCCAGATTTAACATGTATTAATGAAGTAATCTTTAGGCATACAAAAATATGACGTAGTTATTTTAATTAACCCCAAAAAAGCAGATACTGCACTCTGCTGCACGATTTCCTTAAATAATTATACAGGTAATGTACAGGCAAAGTGCAGTAACTTCAAATGCAATGTTGTTTTCCCTCCAGCTTTCATAACTTCACCTAGCCATTTTATTTGGATCATCATCATTCCAATATATTCAGGTATTAAATTTCATTTTCAAAATTGCTAGGTTAAGTTATGAAAGCTGGAGGGAAAACAACATTGTATTTGAAGTTACTGCACTTTGCCTGTACATTACCTGTATAATTATTTTAGGAAATCGTGCAGCAGAGTGCAATATCTGCTTTTTTGGGGTTAATTAAAATAATTGTGTCATATTTTTGTATGCCTAAAGATTACTTCATTAATACATGTTAAATCTGGGTACTATCATCTATTTACCTATAACACATTTTGGATGGCAAGTCAAAACACTTTAAAGCCATTTTTCACTGTTTGGAAGTTACTGCGGTCTGCCTGGGTTTTGAGTGTGATTTTGTAGTTACTGCAGTTTTTAAAACCCCATATCTCCAAAACTGAGCGACATTAACATCTGAAACTTGGTCACAAGATAAAACATTTATTGACAAGGTCAATTTCACTCATAACTAAATTTTTACTTTTTTCAAGTTACTGCGGTTAGCCCTTGACAGGGCAGTATACTACTGCCTACAAGGTCTCAAGGATACAGTCCCACTCTCAGCATACAAGATCGATGGTCTGCTGCTGCTGACTCCCAAGCGATTCATTCAAGTGAAACGGAACTGAGTCCAGCTAATGGTGAATAGTTATTTTATTAATCAATTATTGTGTCTTTATTCACTCTAGTTGTGTAATTGACCAGTTCATATTCTGTATAAGTTCATATTCTGTATATGTTAATAATAACGCTTCTGTGTTGCGTTTATGGCTCCTGGTATATCGCCTTGTACTCTGTACTGAGAACACTAACTCTACCACTGCCTACAAGCAATGGAAGCAGTCAGAGCAGAGTGGCATTTATGCCCATTGCCTCCTATTGTTCCTCGAGAAACAAACGTTTGGGACTTGGATGTTGCCTTTGAGATTCTGATAAACTCTTTCAACTCTAAAACGTACTTGGATGAAATTACAATAATGCCAGCTATAGACGGTTAAGAAAATTCGAACTGTAAAACTCTCAAATGTAAACATATTACATAAAAAATAAAGAACAAGGTACATTGAGTAGTTTGGACCTATTGGCTGAACATCTGCAAAGTAGTACAGCAACTTTTGAAGGTATTATTTTGACATGACAAGACATTTCAGATGAGTTTCTATAGACACACTTTTGAGGTGTTGGTAAGTGCTTTGGGGTAGTGCATAGATTAGTCCAAACATTACAGGAAGGAATCACCAAATCTGGGGAAGCTGATCATGATATGACTTTCAATGACAATAGAGATTGTCACAGGCTGGTAGTGAACTGGACTTGTGTCATGATCACTGATTACAGTAAGGAATAGAAACTCATCTGAAAGAAGGATGTGGGGTGAGGTATTAATTTCCTTGTCATGTCAAAATAATACCTTCAAAAGTTTAATGCAAGAGCGGTCAGGTGACGTAGCGGAGATTGCGTTCGTCACCAACGCTGGAGACACTGGATTCGCGTGTTCGAATCCAACTCCCTGCGTTGTCACCAGCTTGGCTGGCCGTTCACACTAATACAATTCGGCAGTATTAGGGGGTGGGGAAGCTGGCGGTGGGAATCTGGCGTTGTGGACAGCGACGCCTACAGGTCAGGTCTCGGCGCTTGCTAAGCGGGGCAGGACTTGGTGGAGATAGCGTGCCCTCCCACGCGTTACACTTCACCAATGAGAGCCCTCGCTGCCAAGTGAAAAGACGTCACTGGCTGTCGGCGCATGTCTCGGGGGAAGCGTGCGATCGACTCGGGACGCCCTTATACCGACTCGTAGGAGAACATGCATACAGCACCAGGTAGGGGAGGGGGGGGATTGGCACAACGACTAATTGGGACGGGGAGAAAATCCATTGAAAAATCTGAAGAAAAAAAAATTATTGCATCATCAAGTCATTCTTGAGAGTCTGCAACCTGGGCGACAGTTTACCAGCTTCTAGACCTAGTAAAATCTTCTGAATGAATTCAAAAGTGTTGGTAAGTCCCTTGGGGTAGCTGAGGTGTAGTGCATAGATTAGTCCAAACATTACCAGGAAGGAATCACCAATCAGAGATTGTCACAGGCTGGTAGTGAACTGGACTTGTGTCATGCATGGTCACTGATGACAGTAAGGAGGGCCACTGCAACACCCTGAAGCTCTGGCTCATCAGACGTGTCCTGAAGGAATGAAAGAGACATAATAATCACAAATAAATCCATGGTTTCTACAAAGTGCAGCACAAAGCTAAGTATATGGAGTTGTGTTTGTAAGTTGTTTATATTTTAGTTAGAACAATTTTTTTGGTGAGAAGGTTATTTTTATTTAACCAGGTTAGTCCCGTCGAGATCAAATATCTCTTTCACAAGGGAGACCTGGAAGGAAGGAAGACTGATACTTAGCATTTTGATTAACTGTTCACTTAATATACAGTTGTACTGTAAATTATTTTTACTCGGACTCACTGTGCAGGTTTTGAAAAATCCAGCGACTTCCTCATGCAGATACACAGGCAGGGCATGGAGAACAGTGGTACGCCTGGTGTGAACATCATGGATTTCCTATTAAGATGTAAGATTAAGAAGAAGAAAAAGAATTGTATTATATGGAAATGTTTACTGAACAAAGCGGATTTTAAACAGTCCAATCAGATATGTCCACAAATAACATGTTCACATCTTTAATGCAATCAGAAAAATGGCAAACACAATGGTGGACTAATTGTAAAATTCAAAAGCTCATTTGAATCATTGAACCTGTTCAATGTTACAGAGGTTCGACCTATGACATGTATAATAATCTATTCACCTGTTCATCGTGGATTTTTAAAATGTGAGCCAAAGCATCTGCTGTGTTCCCAGTTTTGGACGCCTTCTGTCTGAATAACGTCATCAGTCGAGGAAGATGGCGGTCAAGCTCAGCGTAGAATGTGTTGGGCAGGTTCTGGTTGGTAATCAGCTGGAACTCTGCATACACCTATATTTAAAAACAGCAGGACAATATAGTATATCAACATCAATTAGTCACTTCAACTTGGTGGATCTCTTACTTTGTTTGGTTTGGGCTTCAGAGCATGACAGCGGGATTTCTGGTCAACCATGTCATTACATGCTTTGCGGAATCGGTCGCTGATGACTAGCTCGCGGGGGCGCACAGAACACACACGCAGATGCGCCGCTAGAGTATATAAACCAGGCTTAAGAATCACAAGTTTCACTTTAAAACACACAGAATGTGCCAAATGTTAACACAGGAAAGAGAGAGCTGATCTATATTACCTCAGACTCCATTTTGAGAGCAGGCCAGAGGTCCATGAGCTCTTTCACTGGTGGGCTGGACTTCACTATGGTCTGTCGGCGCAGGGCAAATGTGGTCTGCATCAGCTTTCTAATGAGGGGCAGGTTCTTCTCAGTCTTCTTGACTTCTTCAGCAATTGTCTGCCTCAACTGCTCAAGCCTCAAGGAATCCTCTCCTTGAGGATAGTTGGGTAGGAAGTTTACTTCTGCTCGCTTGGGTCTTTTAATGTTGGAATGTGAAGGTTCGCCATCAGGATTGCTTCTACCTCTTTTTCCAGCATTTACAGTGACCTCCTCACATCCTGCCCGTCTGGATCTTCATACAGCAAACTGAAGTCAAGGTCGATTTCCAACTGTTCTTTTATAATCGTGATCAGTGCATCAACAGAGGCGGGTCGTGAACTGAGTTTTAATTTTCTAGCCCGGTCTGTCTCAACAACACGAAGGATCATGGGTTGTGGGGAGGCAGCTGCCATTGTGCTATGGAAACTTGAATGAATCGCTTGGGAGTCAGCAGCAGCAGCAGACCATCGATCTTGTATGCTGAGTGGGACTGTATCGTTGTGACCAGACTGCAGGTAGATGGACAGTGGACAGATGTGGTCCGGTCGACAGACAGCAGCTCAAGGACCTAAGGAGTAGTCATAAACACAACACAGAAAGCGTCATTATTAACATATACAGAATATGAACTTATACAGAATATAAACTGGTCAATTACACAACGAGTGAATAAAGACACAATAATCGATTAATAAAATAACTATTCACCTTCCGTTTCACTTGAATGAATCGCTTGGGAGTCAGCAGCAGCAGCAGACCATCGATCATATATGCTGAGAGTGGGACTGTATCATTGAGACCAGACTGTAGGTAGATGGACATATGTGGTTGTGTGGTTGACAGCTCATAGGACCTAAGATGTTCTATATACCAGGAGTCATAGTCTCGACACAGAAAAGAAACCTCGTTATTCACAAGGTAGATCTGTTCTATTTGGCTAAATGTAGACAGTCCACCACTGACTCTGACGGAGAGAAACATTCCACAGACATAGTCTGTGCCATCAATGGTTACCTTTGATGTCTGGTAGATTGTGTCACTAACTGTGTGTCCTCTAATGTGTACCTGAGCTACTGCTGGTAGAGATGAAACCAGAACAGAGTCAACCCTGGATGCCTGGGTTTTTGGCTTGAAATATGATGGTGAAGCAAGATGATATGCCATCATGTGTTGGTGTCTGATTGCCATCGTCTTCAAGATATTTTTGAAGTTTTGAGTGTCATGCACCACTCTTTTGAAAAAGCGGTGCTTGGCCTCAAATCGCATGGTCCAAACATGCAGCAGGGGTTAGTAGAGTTAGTAGGGACAGTAGGGTTAGTAGGGTTAGGGTTAGTAGGGTTAGTAGGGACAGTAGGGTTAGTAGGGTTAGTAGGGACAGTAGGGTTAGTAGGGTTAGTAGGGACAGTAGGGACAGTAGGGTTAGTAGGGTTAGTAGGGTTAGTAGGGACAGTAGGGTTAGTAGGGACAGTAGGGTTAGTAGGGTTAGTAGGGACAGTAGGGTTAGTAGGGACAGTAGGGACAGTAGGGTTAGTAGGGTTAGTAGGGACAGTAGGGTTAGCTGTGTTTGAGACATGGACGATAGCCTGCATCTTTAGGAACAAGGAAGATACGTTCATTTTAAGTTGATTTCTTAGATTGTCAGTGTCACATTGATCATCATCATCCACCACTTCTATGCTCTGGCCTGGACATTCTTCATGCAAATCACTAGTGACCTCAGAAATCCTGTCTTGGGGATCCTCAACAACGACAGCTTTTAAGTCTGATGCAAGACTTAATTGGTGTTCTCTGCTTTTATGGCAATTGAATGAAGAGTAAACATTTGTGCTATAGCTACAATCCTTATATGGGCATGTCACTGTTTCATTATTTTTTAAATGCTTTCTGAGATGACTTAAGAAAATTGATTCAGAAAAGGGTTCCCGAAATGCGCACAAAGGGCATTTTATTACCACAGGGCTCAGACTCTGTTCTGGTCTACTGCTAAGTTGTGCAGTATGATATCTTGACAAATGAGTACTCAATGCATTTAGCGTCTTAAATTTACAGATCAGTATGGAGGCATGGAAGAGGACTGACTCTATGGAAAAGTGGCTGTGTTGCAGTCTGTAGTTGTAACTGAGGGGTTACAAAACCCTGACTGTATTAAAGATTGCAATATAATCCAACCAGAAATGGTTCTGCAATCACCGGTGTCGATTCTCCTGTGTACAACTCCAACGGTTCTCGCCTAGGACTCCTCGGGTGTGGGCACGGATTTAGGCTGCACAGCCTGGATAAGTGCACTAGCTAAAGCACGACGAACCGATGGATCATGGTCACGGAAGAACTGTAGCCGCACGATACACAATAAATGATCGACTATTACTTCACATTAGATTAAGTCGAACTCAACGTTACTGCGTTAAACTCTGACACTTTAACATTCTATTCGCACGCGGTTCTCAATGCTCTATTTAGATGCAAGGTTGCTCACTTCACTGCACGTTGACTCGTGGTGAAGGTATTAAGGTTTTGGTAAGACTACTGCTGTTTACACCTGCGCCGTATTTATACGTAAGGTGAATATCTAGTCCCAACCTCAGTTCTTGTCTCGTATTACTATGCAGACTCTGGGCATGTACTGACATGCCCGGAGTTGCCTTTGAACTTGCCGTTGGGGGCTTGGTCGTTGGCGCCTGGGGCCGCTGTCCAATAGGAGAGCGAATATTACTCTGGTCTGTACGCAGGTAAAGGGATATTCCGTGTATATATATAAATAATATACAAAGTATATCAAACGATACATATATATATTCAGTTTAATCTGGCCCTTCACAACAGTAGTGTTTAAATAACTGTATTCTAGAAGTCAAAGAAGCTGCACACAATTTACACTGCCAGACTACCATATTGGAACTATGAGAAAAAACTGAGCTCTGGAAACAGATTAATAAACTATGTTCTGGTCTCAACGATACAGTCCCATCTCACAAATATGTTTTTATATTTAAAAATAA